>NW_010159752.1:16015-16235 GCF_000695765.1 Mesitornis unicolor
ATCGGGTGCAGTTTCATCTACGAACTGCAGCGAGGCTTTACCTGACTAAGCCTCAATTGTCAGGGCTGGTGGCTCTGGGATCAGCCCCCTGAGAGGACACAGAGGCAGGAGCGGATCCACACTGAGAACAGGAAATGCAAGCGCGACCTCCCTGGGAGCAGGATCCCCTCGCGGAGCACCAGGTGCGGGAGCGCACGCTGGCCTCGCAAATCCCCCTTTC
>NW_010159753.1:0-2596 GCF_000695765.1 Mesitornis unicolor
CGGCTGCTCCTCGATGATGCTGAACTCGTCTGGAGGGAGCGTGGATATCTGGGTGTCATCGTGGGCGGCCGCTGGACTTACTGGGATTCCCTTATCCTGCTGCTCCTGGGTGGGGGATGCTGGGAATAACCTCTCCAGCTCGTTCATGTCCAGCTGCTTCCCGTTCAAATCCCGGTCGTCCCTGTCCCTGCGAGCGGCCCCGTTGAGGACGAGGCCCGCGGCGCTGCGCTGGCTCCGGGGGATCTGTGGGGTCGACAGCTGCTCCTGCACGTTTTTGCACATCAGCAGCCTGAAAAACACAGAGATGGAGCACGAGGGTGAGTAAATCCGGTGCCTCCACTTGCTTCTTTCCCCCAGACTTCATCCCCATGGTACATCCCTTCCCTCTTTAAAGCCCTCCTATAAAGTCACATCTCTTCCTCTTGCCATAAAAGGGCTTTTGCTTTTTGGGGAGGCTTTCCAGAGCAGAGAGCAATGCTCCCAGGCAGTACCCAGGATGGGGACCAGAGCTGATGGGATATATTTGGAGAAGCCCACTGAGATGCCTGACCTGAGATGTGCACAAAAAACAGCCCATCATCACCCTGGGGGTGCGAGACCCCCATGGGGACACCCACACAGCTTTAGAGACCATCACAAGCAGCCCCTACCTCCCTCTGTAGCCAAACATGAGGAAGAGGACGCAGAAGATGATGCAGGTGACGCCGATGTGGATCCCGATGATGATGCCGGTGGCGGAGGTTTTGTTGCTCTGCTCGTCCTTCATGCAGTCGCAGGGGGGATTCAGCACTGCCAGGAAAGAAAGGGGAGAGGGGGTCAGCGGTGCCGATTTCCTATTGCTCCTCTGGATTTATTGGCTTTTAGCCATTCCCCTGCTCTGGGTACTCCATGCATGGGACTGGAAGGTCCATACAGAGCCATCTCCCTTCCCCAGGCTGCCGTTACTAGACACAATTAATGAACCTAAAAGACTCCAGTGTTAATTTTTGCAAAGCCCTGTGTCCAAGGTGAGAGGCAGCTGATACCTGATGGAAAGCACTGAGTAGGCAGATGCCAAGGAGATCAGCATTTACTCCAAGACAGACGGAGGAGTAGTAACCATCTCCTGAAGATACTCCCACTGGAAGGCTTAAAAGGCTGCCAGGAGCATCAGGATGTTTTTTACACATAGATGAATACGAAAGGTGTGATCAGTTAGAGACTCCCTCTAGAGATTTCCCCTTTCCTGCTGCATAATGCAGCGCTCATGCTCTTTCCAAAGCCATGCATCCTCCCTTCCCAACACCAGTGAAGGCCAAAATATTCAGGAGAGCTCCAGAGATGCTCGGTGCAGCAAATTCCACCTGAGGATGGCAGCTCTTAGCTCATGCCTGGGGGCTTTGCTCATGTTCATGGCCTCACCTCTGGGAAAAGCCACCCCTACACCAGGTGGTCCCAGCCCTGCAGAGCTTTGCTTCGTCTTTATTTGTGATGCTGACCATAAACAAGCAACTGAAAATGAAATGTGGGTATCTGGGGGATGTGTCTGGGTGAGACCTCACAGAATCACATAATCACAGAATATTAGGATTTGGAAGGGACCTGGAAAGCTCCCCCAGTGCAACCCCTGCCAGAGCAGGATCACCAGAGCAGTCCCACAGGAACACGGCCAGGGCTTTGGGTGTCTCCACACAAGGAGACTCCACAACCTCTCTGGGCAGCCTGGGCCATGCTCCAGAACCCTCACACTCACAAACTTTGGCCTCAGCTTCAGCTTGAACCTCCTGTGCTCCAGCTTGGGACCATTGCCCCTTGTCCTGGCATTGGCCATCCCAGAGCAGAGCCTGGCTCCTTCCTCCTGACACTGCCCTTTCCCAATGGATCCCCAGGAATGAGGGCACCCCTTGCCACCTTCCTGCAAAGCCTTTTTCACAGACCCTTCTCACCTGTCCTCTCCACCGTTTCCCTCAAGGACACGAAGCGCACTGTTGAGTTTCCATCCCCGTGCTGGTTGTAGGCGAGGAGCTTGACCTCGTACACCACCGAGGCGTCTGTTTTGGTGGAGACACAAGAAAGGCATTGCAGGTTTAATCCCAAGCATTACACCCCTCGAGCCCTTTATTAAGACAACACCCATCTTGCCAAATAACACTCAAGATGCTGCTACTGGGAAAGCATCCCAAAAAAACTGCAGCATCTCCCACTCAATGGCTGTGCAATGCATCTGAGCTCTCTCCTGCTTATCACACCAGGGTGAGGAGGGGCTGGGGCTGGCGCTGTCACCACACTCACCCAGGTGGGTAATGTTGTAGGCCGTGACGTTGCTGGGCAGCAGCACCGGCCCCGTGTACTGTGAGAGGTGCACCTTGCGGTAATACAGCTTGAAGCCTTCGTGCTGGCCCAGTTTGATGGAGGGCTCCCACGTAGCCTGCACGGCGGTGCTGTTAATGACTTTAATGAAGAGCGATGGCATGGCTGGGACTGAAACAGAGAGAGAAAGACACTGGCTTGCACGTGTTGTTGGTTTTTGTTTTTTCAGTCTGCACGATGAGGAATTCCCAAGAGGACACTTTTAACACCCCAGTTGCAACCTGATGCTCGGCCCCCTGGGGTCAGG
>NW_010159754.1:0-512 GCF_000695765.1 Mesitornis unicolor
AAAATAAAATAAAATAAAATAAAAAAAAAATTAGGCCAGGTTTTGTCAACCAAACGGCCACTTTCCACCCTTCAATTTCCTTACAACTCACCATGCATTAATATCTTTTAGAGATGTGCCCAAAAGGTGCATTCTTCAGTTCTTAGTTTCCCAGTCTTACCAACCTTTGGCAATCATTGAGGATTAAATGTACATAGACGGTAAAATAGACCAAGAAAAAGGGAAAAGGCTAGAAAGTAAACACTGAATAAGCTGGATAAAAGGGGTGAACTGAGAGAGGAAGTGAGGCATTGCTCATTTTGCTATTTGCTTAGATTAATTTTTAAAAGCAGTGTTCACATTAATGAGTTTAGACAAGCACAATAAAAAGTCAATCTCACTGGACAACTTTTAAGGCTGCCTTTCAATACTGTCATGCTGGAAAATTAGGAAGAAAACATATTTATCCCTTGGTATGGTGCAGACTGTGGAGGCCAGTTCTTCATGCTGTAACTAGTGGAGTGCCCCAAGGG
>NW_010159755.1:0-8583 GCF_000695765.1 Mesitornis unicolor
TTTCCAACCGAGTGATTCTGTGTGTGATTCTTGCCCCTTTCTTCCTTTTCTTATTCCTTATCCTGGTGAGCTGAAGCTGTGTTCTCCTGCTTCCTTTGGCTTTGTGTGATCTGTATTATTCCCCACAGTTAATTTTCCTGTTTCCCCATCACCTTTCATCTCCCTCACATGACAAACCCACTGTCCTGTCCTGTTCCCTTTCTCCTTCCCAGCCGATTACAGGCAATTAAAATGGCAAAATATGGATTTATTTCAATGCAAGAAACTGAGAGTTATCAAATGAAACTTGTAAGATGCAAAGTAAAAGGAGTTGACGTGGAAATCCTTACCAAAGGATGATGTGGTTTGCTGAAAATTTATGTGAGGTCAAGAGCAGACCAGCCAAAATCATGGAAGAGAAACTGAGAATTAGGGCATGTATAGGAATCACAGCTGATACAGGGAGGCCCTGGACTGAAAATGTTGGGATGCATGGGATGTATCATATGTTTGTCCTGCTCTTAAATATCGCCTGTGCATCAGCTTATCCTGTTTCTAACACTGCCCATACAGGGCTGGGTGGACCTTGAATCTGACCTGGCATGGTTTTGACTGTTGAGTTTCATCTCTTCAGTAAATGTATTTTCAAAGAAAAGAGACAGTTTGGGTTAAGCAGAACAGCATGGTTTTCCATTCCCTAATGTAACTGAGCAATGTTGATGAAACTCTCTTGAAAAACTATTGAAAGCCAACTTGT
Organism: Mesitornis unicolor; assembly: GCF_000695765.1. Taxonomy (NCBI): domain Eukaryota; kingdom Metazoa; phylum Chordata; class Aves; order Mesitornithiformes; family Mesitornithidae; genus Mesitornis; species Mesitornis unicolor. The sequence goes on from NW_010159755.1 coordinate 737, forward strand.
TACGTGTTAAATTTCAGTAATTTTCAGGTAGTAAGACCCCACGTGGTGTTCGTATGAAGTTGCCTCTGAAGGTGCTGCCACATCTGTGAGTTTTAGGCGGTTTTGGTGTGATCTGTGTTGGTTTGCCAAAAGAGGGAATTTGGCTTGGACAATACTTTCTGGGCACAAGGTCACACAAAAGATATACAGGCCACCATACTTTTGATTTAGGTTTTATCACTCACAGGCTAAATCACCTCTTGAAACTGTGTGAAGTATCACCCTTTGGGTATGCTCACAGTTGTGCTTTATGTGGGATTTTTGTTTGAGAGTACAAGCCAGTTCGGTTGGACACTGAAGAACAATGTCTGGATGGACTTGGAGTAGACCTGTATATTCACTTTATTAAGCTCTGGCATTCTGGTAACCTCTCCTGCATTTAGGGCTTGTGAAATCCTAACTGAGCTTTAAACATTTGTTTAAATTAAAGCTGACACATATTGATGGTGAATAAGAGCATATTTTAATATTTTTAAATTTTAAAATGTCAGTAAAATGTGTTGCTTTGATGGTGGTGTTCAGAGGGTGATGTTTTCTTGCTTTCAAATGAGAAGAGTATCATTAAGTTGATTATATGGCTGTAGAACTCCAGCTGTGCTGGTTTGAAAAACTCGGAAAGCAATTATTGTCTAATGTGCTTTAATTGCTTTGTGCAAATTTTTAAAATTTGTTTTAAAATTCTTCACCCGAGGTTCGTAACAACTCTCTCTTGCCCTCCTTTTTTTAAAAGGAATTGTACTGCTGAAGTTAAATACTCATTTCAAAATCAGCTCTGTGCAATGGGGTGTCAAATAACTTCAGAATTTCAAGTTGATTTATTGCGTTGTTAACCCTGTAGCAATGGGAAGATGTTACGCATCACCTAATGAGTTTTCTTTTAGTAGTTTCTTTCAAGCTTCTTCGTTACTGAGGTCCAGATATTTACGGGAGATTTAGATGATGCTGAACAGCTTCATCTAAACCCGTGAGTTTTAGAATCACTTCACCTCTGTGGGTGTATCACGTATGTTAGAACTCACACCGGTGCAGACCCATGGCAATGTTTTAAGCCAGAAATTATTATTTTTTCACTTAAAATGCAGCTCACAGGTCTTGATTTGCATTTACATTAATGATAGAATGGTGCATCTTCAATGAGAAGAGCAGTTTACTCTTTAAATAACACAACATAAAAAGAGAGCGAAGGCAAAGTAGTTTGTTCATTAACACAACCTGGCGTAGCTAAATAAATAGTAGGTCCCCTGTAGTGTTTAATTTAGCCTTTTAACATATGTTAGAACTACTAACAGGGTTAGGTGGGAGAAGAATTCTCCGGGCCAATTCTCATCAGTCTGCTTTGGTAATCAGTACAAGTGATGCTCTGCAGTTCTGGTTTGTTCCCAGATATTCCATTTCGTTGTGCTTAGCTTAATTGTAGTTGTGAAAAATAGATGTTAAAAACATTGAAAATAGATGTTAAAAACATTTCAAATTTCTATAGCAACTTTGCCAACACAACCCAAGGTTTTATGCTTCTCAGTTTCACCTTTCAGAAATGTTAAAGTGTGTGTGAAAAAGACCTCCTGAAGGCATTCCCAGGCACTGAGGAAAATTATTGTGTAATTCCTTCGAAAACAAACTCATAACAAAAGTGAAATGATACTCTCTTCACCTTCTTTTTCAACCCTAAGAATGAATGAAAGAGATCTTTATTTTTATGCTTTCATTTTTTTTAACTTTAGTGCAATCATTATCATGGCAAATGGGAGTAGTGATCATCTGTAACTTAGTATTCAATGTTAAGGCAGTAGTTATAGCTGGTGATCTTAGTGGAATTGGGTGTTCTCAGATATAACAATTTTCACGTTTAAACCACAACAGCAACCTCTCCTTTAGATGATTGAAAAGGTGAATGCACAGTAAAACTTCTTTGATAACTGATGTCCCACAGTAGGCTGGAAGGGATTTGAGAAGAGGTAGGAGGAGAGCATCTCTTGGGCTGAATCCATGAACTCCTATTCCTCCTGCTGTTGGCGGTTTCCATTCATCTCTGTGGGATGCTTGGGACCCCCTCTGTGTGTTCCCCTGAAAGCAGGGACCTTTAACACCTCTCTGCAGAGCAGGCAGCTGCAGGATTTTCTCTAGTCAGCCTCCTTCACCATTTAGTACTGCAAGGGTTGTATAACTTCAAGCATCTTTCCAATAAAACTTACGTTACTTGCTGTCTTCCTTGGCATTCAGCTGTACCGGGATCCTGGAGACATGGAGGGAAGTTATTGCTATGAAAAGAGGAAGGGAAATTCATTTCCCCAGCTGTATGCACAGATTTGTGGGTGGATGGCAGCACCCCATATCATTGCAGACTCCTGCCTTCTACTTGGGTATGAGAAATAGGAGAGTGAGAGCTCACATCTGACGCTCTTGAGGGTCGCACCAACCAAGGTGGACCAATGTAAAGATTTCCACCATCATGGTACTCATGCAGACACAAGTGTGGATCTGTGAGACACGGGATGCTGCACAAACAACACATGTTTACATAAGTCACTCTGCACATCTGCTTAGTGTCAAGGAGCCTTGGCTGACACAGGATGCCCCAGTGCCATTTCCCAACACTGAAGGATCCAGGAGGGGCTTCTGCTCACTCCTGGGAGTAGAACTGTCCTGGCACTTGGTGTGCTTGAAGTGGTGGTAATCCTGATGGTCAGCCCCAATTTTGTTAAAAAACGGTTTTGGAACTGTCAATTTTACCTTAATTCTCTGACTGAATATTTGCAAGCAAGCCAGAAGATGTTTCTCCTTCTCTGGTTGTAATTTAATATTGTGCAACCAGTTGCCCAATACTACGTGTGTTGAAATGAGCTCTTTTCAATGGGAAAGTCCGTGTTTTAGGATGAGTCCTAATGACTGCGTGTCATCGGTCAAGCAGAGGAAATAGAGACTGTTCGTTTCCCCTCTTCCAGGATTAACTGGCTGGGGGGCATTTCGTTTTCCTTTGCTGGGATGCGGACTGGGGAGGATTGCAGCATCTTGGATTCTTGTCAGGAGGTTGAGTAAATTCTGCACTGACCAGACAAATCAGTGAAATAAGAACTTGTAGAAGAAAATGGCCGTGGCAGAGTGGTGATTGACACATTTCTTGTTAGAGAGGGCATCTTTTGAACAAGATCCAAGTCTGGATCTCCTCTCATGGCTTGGTAGGAGCAGACATCAGCTTCAGACATTGTTAACATTATAAAGAACAATTATTATTGCTTCTTACTGCATCCCCTAAGCCCAGCTGTTTATCTGGTTTGCTCTGAACGTATTTTTTCCTCTGCATTACGTATTAAATCTGTGTGCATAAAGAAGTATGAAATCCTTTGGGATCAGGTGAGGTATATAAGCACCCACTGGTAATAAACCACCTGTGGAATTTTAAACCTATATAAGAAGGTAGCATTTGGACTCGGAAAAATTAGGAATTAAGTTGAAGTGGCACATAATGATGAATTTATATTTTGGTTTGGAGCATCATAGATATATCTTAAATGAAGTAGTGGTGAGCTTTCTACTTTTTTTTTCCTTAGTAGTTATAAAAAGATGTAACACATAATCTCTTGCTTGTTATCCCATTTTGAATTAGCCTGTTCTGAAAATATGCTAATTATGATAACAGATCTAGGATTTGATCTTAAAAGTTGCCAGTATCTCAGTTTTGTATCTTCAATATGAGAGCTCTTCTTGCATCACAGATTTAGATCCTCTAATTGCATATTGACATATGGAAAGTAGATTTGTAAGTACTTTTTGCAATTCTCAGATGATAGGAATAAAAAAGCTCTACCTTCTGCCCATACAGACGTAACTTAAAATATTTACTGAGCACTTAAACCTAAAATGCTAACGTGATGGAACTGGCCACTTTGTACTGCATGAGAAATCAGCAACGTGGCGCGTTGGGAAGCGGAGGACCATGGCTTTCCTGTGGAGCATCTCTCTAGCACCCAGGTGCCAGGCAGGGCGTGCGCTGCCGCTGGTTGTTTCCAGGTGTTTGGGTGCCTGATACATTTGAAGCATCCCTGGAAAGTGTGAAACCATTTTTTTTCTCCCCACTTCTATAACCACTCCCCTCTATCACAGCCCCACAGTTTCTTGCCAGTGGTGCGGGGATGTTCTGCTGCTCCTCTCTTCAACTTCTGCATCTGTGAGTTCCCAAACCCGCAGTGAAGGGTTCCTACAGCCCCCTCCCCGCGGTGAGCACTTGCTTCAGCTGCGGTCCCCAGCTCTGCTGGAGTAGGAGCAGGAGCAGTAGCACAAACCATATGATTCCTGACAGCCTCACAGCTGTCCACACCGCGCTGCAGCGTAGCTGTGAAACTCACTGCTCCTGTTGTTTCGCTTCGCTCTGCCTGCAGAAAGCTACTGCTGGAAGTTGTGATACCAGAGCTGCTGCTCAGGCTCTGGAAATAGCTGCTTTACCTCCGTATTTTTCAAATACTACAGCTTTAAAAGTTCTCTTGCTTTGTTTTTAATTACCATTTCATATTTCTCTCTTATAAACCTTAACATTATTGCGTATTTGCTACAACTTCGCTTTAAGGAGCTTTGTTTATTTAGTCATAATTGTCCTCGAGTCTTTTAATGAGCAGTGATAGTCTGTCCTAACAGGATGTATGAATAATTATTTATCCCACTGTGGATAATCTTCTGTTTGTTACCAGTGTAATTTATATACCGTGGAGCTGCCTGTTTAAATCTCTTAAGTCTCCTCACAAGTCTCTCTAGTCTCCACTAGCATAAATAGCTTTGCTGTCCCTTACCAACCCTGGCTGCGAGGCCAGATCAGGTTTCACTGTTGTCTGGGGGTTATATTTACCGATATACAAATAATAGTTTATTTGTTGCTCTGTCACATCGAAAACTAGCTAATAAAATAGACACATGTACTGTTTACCTGTAACTGTTCATTTATCCCCATTCTTTTGCTACATTTATGCATTTTTCCTCTGCATCTTTTTACCTTTGAGTACCTTTTTCTAAAGATTTCTGGAGCGTGTCAGACATTGACCATCATCTCTGGGGGTTGCGCAGGCTGAGGCTGGTCCTGTGTTCAGGCAGGACTGATGAGGGATGTGAGACCACGAGTGTGAGGATGAATGATTCCTGACAGTGCTATGTTAGCATCTTCATTTGAGTACCATGAATGGGACCTATTTTACCAGCCCACCAATTTGCACGTCCCCAACCGTCTGTCTGCCTTAGGGCAAGTGCAATCCTACTCATAGAGCGTAAGCAGCATTCAGCTTCATTTTGGGCACATGATGTGTTGCTCCCTTCCTTAGCATCTGACTGTCTGGTGTTACCAATACTGTAATGGTAGAGCAGCTCAAAGGCATTTTACATACCTGCTTGTATAGTCTTTTTCTTTATCTATCCCCCCCCGCCCCGCCCCCAGTGTTGCTCTATGGTTAAGGTAAAAGGTTCCATTGCAGGGTATGTTAAACTGAATCTAAGGGGGTTTACTGGGTTCTCAGAGTCTTCTGATCTAAAACCCTTCTTCTCTACTTTTGCCTCTTCATGTTGATACTCTTGGTTCACCTGGCTGAAAAGCACAGGCACTCCTTATTTTTTCTCTCCAGAATTCAGTGAATATTATACAAGAGTTTAGCCCTAAGGTTTGCTCTTCCTCCCACCTTGTGTCCCTCCAGTCACCCACCCAACGCAGAGTGCCCTACACCCAAATGTGCCACCTTGGAGATGCACTGAAATCTGATTAAATGGGATCCAGGCAAAACCAAGCCTCTATCCAAGTGCCTGATTCCCTGAGGCATCTTTTGGGGGTCTTAGGGGCATAAATATGAAGAAAACAGAATTGCTCATTTAAGCATTAAAAATGTGTTAAATGGCCTTCCTTTAATGCAAACTGCATTAGTTGCAGAAGTTCACATTTTAAGTTTGTGGATATGTTTATTATAGAAATATTTTTCAGTAGCTTCCATATGATGTGACACAAGGAGCGCTGTCAGAGCTGTCATTTCAGTGCTGTTGCTACGTTATGCATGTTAAAACATAATTGCAAATGGTGCAAGGATACTGTAGCGGTCACAGTTCTGTAAAGATAAATTTCCTCTAGTAAAACTCACAAAGTATCATTTTATTTTTAAATACTAAAGTAAACGAGGATATTTGGATTTGTGGATGTCATATGTGCGACAGTAGCCGTTGGTGTGATTTTCTGATTATTCCATTCTTTTCCGTTTCATGGAACCTTTTGGTGCATAGTACTTGCACATTGTTTTACACATAAGGTGTATCTGCAGTAAAGTGTAGTAATGTTCCAACTGTTCAAAAGGCAGAGCTTTGCCTTTTCTGTAATGGCAGTGCTGAGTTCTTCTAATGGGTGTGAGCTGTTAATTAAGTTCTTCCTCCCATTCTTCCCCCCCCCCCCCCCCCCGTTTTATGGCACGTTTTAGCAAGTGTGTGTCTAGAGATACAGAAATTTTGAACAAAAAGCTTATATTAATAACTTGAATATTATATGTGGGCTTTTTCTGTTCTGTTAATTATACATTTTTGTGAACAAGAAAGTGCTTTTAAAGTAACTTTAAACTAGCTGGAAATAGTGTTCCTGAATGCTGAATTCCGATACCTGACGTAACTTGGGAGCTTTTATTGTTTTGTTATAAAGGGTTAAATTGGCATGAACATTGCTCTTTGATGGTGTATCCTCTGCTGCTTCCTCCGCTCAAAAATAAGTAATTATCTTCCCTTTCACAGTGAACAACTCTGCGCCTTTTGTTACTGTGGAGAACGGAGCTCATTAGGACAAGGAGATTTAAAACAATTCAGTCCAACTCCTGGGTATGTTATCCCATGGAAAAACCAGCCTTTAAATAAGAGTGAAGCCAGCGACAGCACCGATGGAGCCTGTGAGAGAACTCCAAGGCAAAACTCAGTGCCGCGCAAACAGAGAGGACAGAAGAAGTAAGTACATTCTACAATAAATAGTTTTGTTTTGTTTTGTTTTGTTTTGCATGAAGTTCAAGAAGCATCTTTATGGATGCTGTACTGCAATAGGAAAATAACTTGTATTTGTGAAAATGCGGGTCATTAATATTAGTAATTTTTTTGGGGAAAAAAACGGAACAGAAATACCAAACGCAAGCAGTGCAGAACAGCTGTCTCTTCTGCTTTTTAAGGACTGGTTGGTTTCTCCCATCCAGTGAGAAACTTGACTCTGGAAGAACGTAGAAAAGAAACATAGTTATTGTAAATCACAGACCTGCTTGTCAGGTTGAAGTACAAGAGTAGATAATGGACAGCTGACGCTTCATGTGTTTTGTAGGCTGGAGTAACTCAAAGCTGCTGCCCGTCTTGTTGAAGCTTCTTTTCCCCTTGCCCTGCACAGCTGGCTCCTGCAATGGCAACAGTGTTGTCGCAGGCACACAGCACACGTTTCTCACCCCTCTGAAGTGGGGTTCCTTGGCACGTTTCCCTGCAGGATGGTTTTAGCCATCGAAAGGCAGCATCCCGAGTCCTCCCAAGTTTAGTTCCACCTTTCAGTAATCCTGAAAAATGGCAGGGATGTACACAACGCTGAAGTTCTGTTCAGTATATGTGGTGTGTCAGGCGAGGCTAAGAGGTGACTGATTGCAGAACCGCGTTTTAAAATCGAGTTTTCCTGTCGGTGTGGGGATTCTGTCACTGTGGACTTGCGCTGCCCGGCGGCAGAGGGGTTTTCGGCCTTGGGAGCCGGACAGCGGTGGCTGCAGGCGGCGCGGACTTGTGGGCGGCTGCCAGGCCTGGCCCTGGCCGGGCTGCGCCGCGCTGGAGGCCGGGGATTGGCT
>NW_010159756.1:0-4251 GCF_000695765.1 Mesitornis unicolor
CACTGCTACGGAAGACTTTTTTCCTCGGAGCTGTTGCTGCTAAAGTCTCAGATCCCGACTGTGAGCAGGGTGGGTTGTCTTCTTCTTCCGAGATCTCAGGTTCGAGTGAGTCTCCGGTATACGTGTATATGTTACCTACGACATATATAATATCTTGCCTAGCTATTAATCTGTTCCCTCCCGAAAGTGGCCAAAGTCTTTAATAGGAGTTACTCTATATGTGGAAGCAAAGAAATCTTCTTTCAAGCGGAGCTGCAGTTTTGCTGAATAATCACGTGTGAGTTAGGGGCGGGCTCTTGGCAAGGAGGTTTTTTACGAGTATTTACTACAAGGTCTACTCCAGAAGATTAACCATCCCAATCCTTCTGTCAGTCTCCGATGCCATGCCTGGTTAAAAAAAAAAATCTCATCTTTTTTCCGATCGTCAGTCACCCTAAAGAATGGCCGAGCCTTCTGGGAACGAGCTGGCGTCCGCGGCTGCCAAGGGGGACCTAGTGCAACTTACTAATTTGTTGCAAGAGAATGTAAACGTCAATGCACAAAATGGATTTGGGAGAACTGCGCTGCAGGTTGGTATCCAGAAAGGGAGAAAATATTTCATCACTGGTACCTACGTGACCCGGGTTTCCAAAAAAGACAACGTTTTAAGCAGGCTGGTGGATGAAATTCGAGTGGTTTTTCAAACTCGTTGGATGCCATATTTTATAACTTTAGTGGCTCCAACTCCCTAAAATGACGTACTTGAAATAAAACTGGTCAAAACCATTATTTCAATCGGGGATCACCCTCAATGTCAAACGGGCTACGAGTTTGCTAATTTTTTATAACTTCGTGGTGAGGAGGCAAGGAATGAACGAGCTGAGATGAAAATAAATCAGCTTAGGTGAGCAGGATTTCGTAGCAAGTCTGTAAACACAAATGTGCTGTGCTCTGAAGCTTAGGATTTCTTTCCTCTTCTCTCTCTATATATATGTATTTTTTTCCTGCAATATGCTGTTAAAGCTTGTCTTGTCTTGGTGCTGGGCTCTGCTGTAGACGGTACTTTTCCTTTCCAAGCTGTTTGTGAGGAATGACCTTTCTCATCGGGATTCGTGCTGCTAGGATCCCAGGACCTCCGATGTGCACCAGGACTTAGCCGACAGGGCAGGGGTCCGGCTCAATCTCTTGCCTTTTCGTTCATAATTAAGGGTTATTTTTTTTTTGCTTTTTTAGATCGGCTAGGAGGGCACTGGTTCCAGTTATTTCCTTTCTGATCGTATAGGGTGCTATGTCCTAATTTTTAAGTGTGTGGCTGTGCAGGCAGGCGGTTGGAACTCATCCAAGCTGCTATTTGAGCTGAGGGAAGAGTTTGCTTTTAATAAGATCAGATAATGATGGCGAAAAGGCTAGAATACCTGCTAAATAGTGAAAGAAGTGATTGATAAATCTGGAGAAAATATGTGTGGTTATTTGTACTTAAGTTATAAGTAATGAAATGTGGAACTAGACCTATAGTTTTTTTTTAATTTCACACATTAGAAAAATCATTTGTTAACGTCTCTCCCCCTGCTTCCCCCAAAACCAGGATAATAATTTCTGAAATTGGGCTTTTATAGCAGCATAAAGTTTGCGAATGTGCTCGAAATATTTACAGCTTTTTTTGGCTTGACATCAAAATGTTAGAGCTGGAAAATAAGCACCTCTTGCTAAAAAAAGGCAGGAATGACCTTTTTTTGACAATTTCGCTGAAGCTGGGTGTCCATGAGCTCCTCTCTGTCCTCTCAGCACCTAAATGGGGCATCGCATGGCAATGCAGGCACTTGCAGCAACTTTTAAGAGAGCGAAAGGGTTTAAATTAAAAACTTACACACAAACTAACTTTTTTAAGAAAGCAGAAAACATTTAGCCAGCTGGTTTATCCTCGGGTCAAGGGCTGAAAACCGATTTGTCCCACAGCAATATATTTTTTCCTCCTAAAAACAGCTAACTGTCCGTATCCTGATTTAAGGCATATTTTACACAATGCCATAGCATCCAGCTATATTAAGCAATCATCCACACCTTAACAATACTTCTTATCGCTGCCTAATCATAACTGAGTTAATGAACCACAACAAAAATCAAAACAGGAGAATTTGTCGACTTATTTTCAATATGTCTCATCCCAAAATGTGCTGTGGGTGCGTGGCCATGCTCGAAAGAGCTCTGTCAGTGCACTCTCCCCAGCCGAGATAATCTCTCCTTAATCTCTCTCTCAGTTAAAACGGAGGGAATGCCCCCATATTAATAGCACTGAATTTATATTTTTCTTCTGCATTTATGTTTAATTAAGCAGCTGCTCGGCTTGTCTTTCTCTGTGCTTTTTGTTTCTGATGAAGTGTACCTATGCAGGCCTCAAAATACATGTCCTGCCCTTGTGCACTTCGTCAGATTTATTAAATTAATGCTTTCTCCTTCTCGGCCTCCCTCCCCCCGAGTGAAACTTTGGGAAAAAAAGGGCATTTGCTGCACAGTTGTAGCCCACGTCCCAATGGCATCACCTTTTAGATTATTTTTCTCCCACCTCACATCCTTAACTGAAGCCTTCAGTCCCTTTGCCTGAAGACAGAAAACTCCCACTTAAACCAAACTCATGTTTTAAATTCACAAATAACACAGCTTGGGCCCTCAAAAACACCCCATAATGTCCATATTTTACTAAAGAAAAAGAGATCATAATGCCCTTGTTTGCTTTTACATTGCTTCCATCTCTGGCCAGAGGTGAAAGAAGTGGCATATACGGAGTTGGAGCCTTGGGGCACAGAGAAATCCCTTTCCCTGAATCCCAGCCTGTCTTACCTGTGCTTTTGCTCTTCCCTGTAGTTATAATATACCGGGCTGCTTTACAGACCAAACGCTGTAGTAATTACATTTATTACAGCTTGTGTTTTCTTTAAAAGTGTATATCAATTATTTTTCACCAGGAGAGCTTTTCAGCAAAACCCCTGTAGAAATTGTACATTATGCTAAATCTAAGGTGCTGTAGTGCTCGTTTATGCAGATTTATTTTTTTTAACCAAGATTTTCAAATCATTGTGTGGATGTTTCTAAGAAAATAGGAAAGGGATTTTTTTTTTTCCGAATTTGACACTTATAATGAGACTAATGACAAAAACAGGAAAATATTGCCTATAGGCTGGAGATTATATGTTACTATGTTCATTTTTTCAAAAATCATTGAGAAAACAAAAAATGAGGAATTTAGGGAAATTGGTGCAAGCTCTGAAGTCCTAAATAAGAGAGATTTGTTTTCTAATTATGATAATTTAATGTCACAGTTGAGAAAATTTAAAGAAGCTTTTTTTTCTCCTGCAAGGAACAGTCACAAAATCCAATTATTGTTGTTGTTTGCTTTATTTTAAAGGGTGTTTCTAACAACAGAATATAGTCACAGTTTACTTGTAGTGAAATTATTAAAGTATAATGTGATATACTGGTTTTGGAAGGAAACTTCTGGAACTTTGAAACATTCCTTTTAACTTCTCCTTTTTGGGTGACATAATGAAGCACAAATATTGGGGAGAAAAATTTATTCTAGCATTTATTTTTCTTAGCAGACACAGCTATGGTACAGACCAAATATTTGTTTTATGATAATGCACAGACAATGTAGACACCTGAAAGCTTATAAAAACATTCTACATTTGCTGTTGCTGAGGTAAAATATCTGTTCCTCAGGAACCCCATATTTGATGTTTAATGAATTTAAACAGCAGTGCAAAGGTGTCTCAATACTTGGGCAAATAACACCTAACCATACTTAATTTTCGTGTGTTAAGAAACTGAGATTCTTAATTCCCTTCTTTGCCATGTTTAAAAAAAAACAACAAGAAGTTGTATGCCCCCATTGTAATGCCTGTTTCAGACATTGATCTCTCTGAGACAGAAAGCTATTACCACCGAAATGATAGCATCTTCCACCATTTCACCGAGTTTAATGCAAAATACATTTTAAAAAAAAGATGTTCTGGTGCCTTGTAGCGGGGAAAACCCAGGGATGAGGAATGAGGATCCAGGGCCAGTTTTGGAGCACACCCCCCACCCCCCGCGGTGTTCAGCCCCCCCTCTTTCTCTCCCAGGTGATGAAGCTGGGGAACCCCGAGATCGCCCGGCGGCTGCTGATGAGCGGCGCTGACCCGGACCTGAGGGACGGCACCGGCTTCGCCGTCCTCCCCGACGCGGCCAGGGAGGGCTTCGTGGACACTCTGCAGACCCCGCCGGCGTTTCGGGCCG
>NW_010159756.1:4392-7746 GCF_000695765.1 Mesitornis unicolor
GACCTGGCCCGGCTCTACAAGCGGGCGGCCGTGGTGAAGCTCCTGGAGGACAGCAGCCCCCTCCCCGCGGGCGGGAACTGAGCCCGGCCGGGATGCCCACCCCTGGGACGCTGCCTTTTCCCTTGTTCCCCTACTTTTCAATAACGTTTGTTGCAACCTTATGTCTATTTTTTTTTTTTTTTTTGGACCAGCGGATAGTGTTTGTCTCAAGAAATTCTAGAGGTGGGTTTCTAGCAAATGGAAGTGTTTTAAATCCACGTTCCCGGCAATTTCTTGCACCATTTACAAAGCACTCTCAGACTCCGCCGTGTATGTGTTGGTCACTCATACCTAGTTTTTCAGTATCAACTTTTAGGTCATTCCTGTTAAGTCATTAATACAGGAGCTACATATTCCCGTGCTTAATAATGCTGAACTTTTAAGAGAATAAAATAGTTTACTGTGATTTCTCCCACCTCTGAACGCACCCCCCCCCATTCCCCATCCTTTTTCTCCCCTTCGGTCAGGCTTAAGAGTTTGAAGTCCTGTTTTGGGTTAAAACAGCTCTTGAAGGGGGAACCTGCAACCCCCTGCTCAGGCGGAGCTGCAAGTCAAAGGCTGCTTGGCCTGAGAACAGGGGACGGAGCTTGGAGGCTCGGGGAAATGCTGCGTTTGGACACTAACAAGGGCTTGTAGAAGTAGGTCAGTCACTTTCTAAACGTAGATCACATCTTTCTCCTTTGTGTATTTAAACTTTCACCAAGCTGGTTTTGAATTTAGTCGCCAGAAGCAGCGTAAGTGGTGTTTTCTTGGTTGACGCAGGTTTTGAGCAACTCACTTTGGTAGTTCATGTTTACTGTTCACCGAACGAGGCGTTTTTTCTAGTTTCAAAACAAGCAGCAGAGAAGCATTGTCAGGGGCAGGAGGACTCGATAGACCGAGTTTTCTGGTCACTTCATAAGCTGAGTGCAGTTTAGATACTCTTTAAGAAATATTTGCTTTTCACCAACTATTCTGTTTTTGTCTGGAAATAAACGATTTTCATGATCGATGCATCTCATGACACAGGAATATTTGAATACAATGACATTTAGGAAGCAGCGTGTCTGATAGTTGGGAAGTTATGTTATTGCTTGCACCTAAACCACAATTTAACCATTGAAAATAATCCATTGCAGTGCAGTTGAGAGTATTCATGAGACCCATACTCATTTACCTCTCCAGCTACAACAGGAGCGAACGATGCTCAGCATGTTTTGGGAGAGTTTATTCTGAAACTTTTGACATTTGTACAGGATCTGGTTGTTGGACAGATGGGCAGTTCAAAGTACTTTATTTTGAATAGTCTAAAATTTAATTGTGCAAAATAGAAGGGTTTAAGATAAATGTGAAATGAATAGTACTTGTAATAGCACTTAAAAGGGGAGGAGGTGCACATTAGGTTAGATTTTAACTCTTCACCAACAAAAATATTTTAGCCCCACAAAATCAGTTACTCTCGTTTTCGAGTAAAAAGTAATTTGCTGAAACTGTCTGTCACGTTTACTATACGCTCTGTCACACTGCTGTGTTTTCCCATTAAAAAACCTCTGTGAAACATGAAGCTCTGCGCGCTTTTGTTATAATTTTTTGGTTCAGAGCGCATCAGAGATCACTAATCCGAGCAGCACGGCACACGGGATGCGTGACTGGGGAAATAACCCACGAAGAGCACTAAACCCATCTGCAGTTTTAAAACCGGGCAAGGCAACGCGCAGGTCCCCGAGGCGCAGTGACCCCAAGAGCTCCCTGTTCCTCTCCATCCCCCTTTCCTCACCTCCTGGGGGATGGTCCATACTTCTTCCTTCTCCACAAATCCAGCTTGTAAAGCAGAAATCCGCCCTGTCACCGGCATTTCTCCCATTCGCTGCCACAGCAGAGGTGAACACCCAATTTTTTTTTCACTTATTTTTCACCTGTGCTACTAAAAAAAACTCACCCCAGACCTGTTCTGGGCTCCGTCAGCATTTAATTTACGATAAGCCGAAGTTTAAGTAGTGGCTTAATGAAACAACTGCTTTTCCGAGAAAAAAAAATGCCCCGCCTAGAGAGAAATAGCGGCTTTGATTGCCTGACCGACGTTCCCGTTTAAAGCCAGGACGGATGAGTCATGGGCGAGATTAAGTCTGGCTTAAAGGTATGTTTTATTTGCTTTTACTGCTGCATTTTCTCTATAAGCCACTCCATTTATTGGAAACAATGTTATAAATTGAAATTTCCTGGTTAGCTTTGAAAGAGAACATGACACGCTGTTGCCCCAGTTATTACAAAAAACCCAGTAGGAAACCCAAGGAATCAGTCAGCCCGGGAGGCTACGGGAGCCCTGCAGGGTCTTGGGGTGGGGTGAGATGCTCCCGGTTGCGGGGGGATGCTGGGAGGCAGCTTTTCTGAGGAAATTTTTACATGCATTTATTGAGGAGAAAATAATATAAAGCAAGTCTCATTAACAGGGATCCTTATTCCGAAGGAGTATGCTAATAATGGACATGGTTTCAGAAATTAATTCTGTGATTCCCCCCCCAGTAGCCTTGCAACATCAAAAAGTCCAGTTTTACAAATCCGCCTGTTTGTGAAAATGTCAGCAACAATATTTACACGGAGATGCAAAATTGCAAGCGTGTGAGGTGGAACGAAATATTTTGGAGAGCTTTTATTGAGATACATAAACCGACTGAAAAGTAAAGTAAACCTCCCGGGCAGGAGCAGAGATTGCCCAGGAACAGGCAGCAAACAATACAGTACCGAGATGAGATGTATACATAGGAAAAAATACAGCAAGCACAGGAAAATGTGAAGCAGAAGAATATGAAATGTATTCGTGGGGATACAGCTCTGGGGAAAGAGCTCTCTCCCCTATTTCAGCTACACCGAGGAGCAAAGCTGTTGCACTTGACCTTTGCTGCTAAATCAGCCTCGAACAGCGGCGGTGGCTGCTGAGCCTCTTTGGGAAAGGGGCAGATCCTAAAGGGATCCCGCAGGGATCCAACAGGAATTAATCTGTGTCAGCAGCACGATGAGAGGGGGACAGAGCCCGTCTGGGAGCGCTGGGAGCTACCGCAGGCACAGAAACTGGCCGGGCAGTTCTGCAGAGGAGTGTAAATTATAAAGTATTTGCAGGTGATTTCAGCTCAGTGCAATAAATACCGCACATTTCAGTACATGAAAACTCTTCCTTTCCAGTGTTCAGTGTGGGGAGAGGAATGAAATCAATGCTGTATGCCATGGTAGGATAAGAAATAAGCTTCGTAGGAAATGCCATTACATTGTTCACATGAAGCGAAAGTTAAAACAGTAGGAAAACATCACCTTTTAGCTTTTAAAAGAAAGAAAAGTGTC
>NW_010159756.1:7775-8059 GCF_000695765.1 Mesitornis unicolor
TGGGCCCGCCAGGACCAGCCATACGTTATTATCTACTTACTAAAGTGCTGAAATTTCCTTAGGGGGAAAAAAAAAAGCGAGGAGAGGAAAGCTGCTGCATTTATTTGTGAGGACTGTTATACTGTTCAGGAGTGGGAGAATAAAAAAAATGAGAAAAAAGGAAAGAGAAAAAAAGCGAGAGAGAAAGGAAGATTTCTCACCACGACTCACCAAAACCTGCCCCGCAACACACGCATTCAAAATGTCGGTGCTCCCGGAGGGCTCCGCCGGGCTCCCCTGGGGGG
>NW_010159757.1:0-15896 GCF_000695765.1 Mesitornis unicolor
TCCAACTCCTAACATTTTGTGATTCTGTGAAGTACTTTATTGTGCTTGAATTGTTTTGTCTTCCTGATTTCTGTGTGAACTGTTTTGCAGTGATCTAGAATACATCGCTCCTTGAACTCATTCCTTCTGTAACTTCTCTGATTCTGTGTCTTATAAGACATAAAAAGCTAATGTTAGCCTCAGTGCAAAGCCAGTGATGTCACTGAAAATATTTCCCACCCTACTTCTCCGACAATCACCATCCAAGCCACTAGTTAAATCTGGCTCCCCACTAAAGCCAGTAAAACACAAAGATCTGGCCAAATTCAAACCATTCAATGTTTGGGTTGGTTTTTTTTTCCTCATTTGATTACCAGTAGCGAGTCTTACAATTCCATATCCATCACACTGTAGATGGCTGATTTTCAGAAGAAAATAGAACAGTAATAACCAGGAAAGAATGTCCTCCATACTTAAATTTCTTTATAACATTAATTAGGTGTATAATTATAAATAATGGTATATATTTAAAATAAAAGTACATTACCAGAAGAATGTACATTGTTTCTCCTCATCTTCCCAGACTTTCTAATTTCTTTATGATACAGAATGGTAGATTCAGGATTTTCTAGACCACAGAAGAAAGGTAACTGCTGATTAATGTAATCAATACTGAAAACACTATCTTGAAATATTTTAAGGAAAAGCCAAAAGCTTGACTGTTGCAGCTGAGGGATCAGGCAAGTAGCTGGACCCTGCTGACTTACAGCAAAGTTACTAGGACTCCAGCCAGATGCAGAGACTCATCTACTTTTAGTTTTACAACCAGGCCTTGTTACTGAGTGAGGCACTGCAAATTCCCATACGAACAGGGAAAGCTGATTTTCTCCTACCACCATGTTCCTCCCCATGTAAAGCAGACAACGGCAAAAGAGGACTCTGTCTCCTCTACAACCTCCAGCCCTCAGTTCCACCCAAATTCAGTCCCCCTGAAGCCCTCCTGGGCTCCAAAGCTGAGACAAAGTTGTGATGAAGAGCTTCTGTGCTCACATTTGTCACATGAGGGTCTGCTATGAAACCTTCACATGGTGTTGCAAAAAAGCAGAGTTATACTACTTGGATGAAGAATTCATTTCAAACTATACTGCTTGGTTTTTTTAATCTAAATGTGACATACTCTCAACAGAAGGCAATTTAACAGCCTTGCATTTGTACAGGTGGCTTATAAAACATATATGTCTATCCTCCAGCTACTGACTATTAAAGAGAGCAGGTAATACACAAACACATGATCAAGCCTACTGCCTGAAAATGTGGAACAATTAAGATATTTTATTGCATGCCCTTCTTTGTTTAATTCCACTATAGTTACAAAGTTAAAATCTCCAGTGTCTTAAAACCTAAGAAAAAATTAGCATGCTATTCACCTGAATGGTGGTGGTATGGTCTTCACTGATTCCTTTAAATGGCCTTAAAAATAAACTAACTACAGTTTTTTTTATCTAACAATAGCCAACTCCATAATTTCAATTTTCACTGAAAAGGTAGCACAGCAGAGGGTAATCTTCATGTAAGTAAACATAAAAATATTACCACCTTAGTATACAGGAAGAAACAGGAGAAAGAAATGTTCGCCTGTTTATTCTGTTCTCTATAGTTACTCAAAATGCCTTGTATTTCAGCTCTCTAAAGGTACTAACAGGAAAGGTTTAAGTGGTAAGCATGAGAATGAGAATTGGTTTAGGCAGTTTGATTAGTAATATTCATATTGATTTCAGTTACTATGTGGGACATGAGAAAAATTATTCCCATTTTTGTTTTAAAACCTAAACCCAAAACAATTTCATTTTCTTAATGACAAAACTAGTCACAACAGAAAAGATTAATTTTTTGTTGAAGTACTTTGCAATATAAAAAGATTTTTGGCACGATGCAAAGTAATTGTATGACATTTCTGCTTTTTTCCGATTCTCCCTAATATAATACATAAATATATGTACAGTAAACAGTTCCTTCATTTTGAGAAAGACTTCAGAATAGGAATAGAAAAGTGGTGGCAAAAATCTATACCATAATAGATGACCAATCAACAGTGCTGACTCTCTCAGAACTGCTGTCTAAGTAGATTTCATTATTGCAAACACTTTGGCCATATATATCTAGTCATGTTTTTTGAGATCATGTTCCCTTAAAGCATCTTGGACCATAAAGGCTAAAGGGCCCAACCCAACCTGAAATCCAAATACAGACTGGCCCAGAGTCTGATGCTTGTAAAGAGCAAGGACATGTCATCTGACCCACGTAGTACGATAGCCTCAACATCCATATTTACTTGAATATTTCTTGAATTTTTTGATTAGCAATCCACATGATTTCACTCCTGATAATGAGCAAGTCTATGAAACATAGCTGTCCCACACACTCAGTCTGAAAACAGTGATTCCACAAAAACAACAGCCTCTTAAGCTTTTTGGCATCAGCCTTGGTTGCGTGAGGCTTGAGGAGAAAAGCTAGGGCACACTTGCAACTCAGACGAGCCTGAAAATACACGACTCTGTAAACTAATATATTATTAATTACTCTCAAAAGTAATTTTCCAACAGGAAGAAATTAGAAAAAAACAAGTTAGTAGGTATATTCCAAGGCAGAGGTGCACCAGCATAGTCAATGCCATACTGAAGCCCCCAGAAAAATGAGACTCCCCAGCTGGGAGGATAAACATAACAGATTTTTTAAACATAATGGCCATGATGCTAAAATATTCTGATTCCTTGGTTGGAAAGGTGATGTGTAGATACTGTTGCTGAAATAATTTTTATGGACCTAAACAGAAACTCCCTGTGCTTTCAGGGTTGAAATAGCATAGCCTGAGGAACAACAACAGCTGAGGTACAACAGCTGTTGCTCAGAGTCTAGTCAGAAAACATATTTTTAGCTTTATAAATCAATCTAGTTGAGACTTTCCTGCTTTGATGCAATGTTCTAACCTCTGAAAGGGAATTTTGTGATTGGGTGAGAGATGGAGGACAACAGATTTGCTGAACATTTTGCATAGCTAAAGAAGAGACTTGCCTGCTTTCTGATTGTGCTCCCTGAAGCTGAAGAGGTTTCTGTTAAAATAAATGCAAACCAAGCAGAAAGAGCTGACAGGACAGATGGACACCTTAAGCTGTAAGAGCAGAGCAGAGCACACAACTTCAGTCTGCAATTACTTTAGCAACCCACAGCAGAGCATCTTGAACTCACATTCTCATCTGTAATGACTGCAAATCAGGTGATGCACCAAAATAAGGCTATTTTGCAGTAGCCCAAGCCCAGTCTTGTGGAGTGCCTTACAATACATTTTTTCAATATACATTTGTGCCCCATGATCTTTCTAATGCATTATCCTAATGCCTCATACTGCCTGAAATGCATGAGATTAAAGAAAGCTGAACAAGATAAAAA
The DNA here is from genome assembly GCF_000695765.1 of Mesitornis unicolor. Classification (NCBI taxonomy): domain Eukaryota; kingdom Metazoa; phylum Chordata; class Aves; order Mesitornithiformes; family Mesitornithidae; genus Mesitornis; species Mesitornis unicolor. Next base: position 3,427 of record NW_010159757.1, read on the forward strand.
CAAAAGTTCTACTTAGTTTTGTGTTTGCATCAGTTAAACAATTTTCATTTAACACCCTCCTTATTAATTGATGTGTTTGGAGGGAGAGGTACCTGCTCCAGTGCCTGCAGCACCTCCTCCCCCTCACCCTTCTCCTCTCACCTGGGTGCTCACAGGGCTGTTTGTCACATGGGTTTCCTCACTTTACCAGTCAGGGCTTTACCCTTTCTTAATTCTGTTTTCCCAAAGGCACAACCAGCATCGCTCAGAGGCTCAGCTGTGCCCAGTGCTGGGGCCGTTGGGGAACTGGCTGTGTCCAGCATGAGGCAGCCCCAGCCTCACCTTGCAGGAGCCCCTGCAACCAGCTCCAGAAACATAAAACAGTAAAAGAGCTACAGGTCCAATGGGCCAGAGCCATGCTTGCTTTCTCACAAGACAATGACATAAGTGTTCTGTAGGGCACTGTACTGGTGCGTGAGGCATCAGTGATGCCGATTACCAGTGCTCATACATCAAACACAAACCATTTAAGCAGCAATTATGATTTCAAAGTCTCAAATGCCACACAGTTGATTTCATGTAGCTGGAAAAAACAGCATGTGAAGCTAGTGAAGACTCAGAAAACAGCCACAATTATTCCAAGTTAGGTATTCAGCTATAGAAGAATTTACTGTAGCTACAAGCATGCTTTATCAAAATCAACATATACACCAAACATGCCTACTAACTTGCAAAAGAATATCAAATAATTTCCAAAAAATCCAGCTGCTTTTGTGAATAGCATGGCTGTGTAATGTGAAATATGTGAAGTTACCTTTCAAAAATAATAGACAAGATTTTACCAATCCAGAAAAGAAGTTATAACCTGATTGACCTTTATCAAGTTTGTTTGCTTATTTACACAAAACAAATTCTTTCATTTAAAGTTCAAGGAGAAAGTATCTGGGGCAAGAAAGTAACAAGCAGCAAACTGACAGCATATTTAGGTCACGAATATTGGGCAACAAATTCATAAATACCGTCCAGAGCAAGAATAAATGAATGAGCACGCTACAGTTCATATGTTCACTGTAAGCAATGGATTTGGGGTTTCAGAGGGGGAAATGGAGGTCAGGGGATGTTGGCATTAAAGAAAACTTTGCCCTTGCTTATAAACAGTAAAGGGATTGGTGAAAATGTGTATTTCATTCTCAGTGCAGAATTATGCTAGCTCAGGAGAGCAGTTTAAGACCTGAGTTCTTTGGATATTAGCAGAGTCAGATATACAGAAAACACTGTGGAGGATTTAAAAGTATGAAAGGCATAAGGATTATATAGACTTGAACTGTGAATGAGGTTGAAGTGCATTCAAGAATGCAATAAAGTCTAGTGAACCAGAAATGCCCTGCTCACTTATGATAAAATATCTAGTTAATACCAAAGAAAAGCTTCAAATAGACTTGTCTGGTTCTTTAGAAAGTCACTATAAAATAATGCCAGCCTTCTTTGTATAAATACTTTCACAAATAAAGAGTCTCTTTTAGAAAGAAGATTGAACTTGGTAAGTAAGCAGCTTAAGCACTAAGGAAAATAATATTAAAATTATTTCTTAACTTGCAGAAATGTTGCATAATGGTCCATGGCCATGTTCTGTAATGACAGCTCTGATCCCAGAGTAATGTAGCTTCCCACGTTTTACATGAGACACATACCAAAACATTAATTTGGTCCAAAATGGCAATACAAACAAGCGTACCAACTACTTACTCTTGAAGTCTTTCAGTTTTGCTCATTTTCTTGAGAAGTGAGGAGTTCATCAACTTCATCACCATTCTTTGCACTTAGTGAAAAAATGCACTTCAGACTAAGTGCATTCAATTAATATAATTTGACTAACCAAAATAAGTAATGAAAACCATTAAATACTTTCATCTTAATTAGCTCGTATTTCATTTGAACAAAGCCAAACTCGCTGTTCCTCAGAGGAAGGAATCAGTAGGCACTGCAGAGTCTAAAAGTGCCTTGTTTTGTTTATGGGGATCTTACTAGAATTATAAGACTCAAGTGAACTATGCAAGATATAAAAATACATTCTAGCATAAAAAGAGTTATAGACACTAAGGCAAAACTCAGCACTTCTCCATCTGTTAACAATTCAGAATGCGATCCTCATCAGTTTTGAATGTGACACTAATTTTGGTAAATCAGGCATTCTCTCACTGTTGGGCGAGGGTTTTGATTTTCCCCTTTTCAGCTACAGAACTTAGGAACGTAAACTGCAAGGCTCCTACTCTGACTAGGGTACACAGAGCAGTGCTAACTGAATAAAGAATGCTTCCAAGTAGAGCCAGGAATCTTTCTAATTCCCTTAACCTCTGGCCATTAGAGTTACATGGGGGAAAATGCAGGGAGAGAGACAATAACTAAACTTCTACAGATGCTGAATCCTCCTCACCAACCCAGCTCTAGATCAGCCTCCTAGCACCACCACCACCTCAGTGCCTGTGCCTCCACATTTGCAAAGTCTCATTAGCAACTCATTAGGAACACTGCAGATGTGACACACAAACTTGCTCTGGGAGAGGGAATTAGGGAATCTGTATTAGAGAATGGAGTCAGAAACCTGGAAACACTTTAAATGATCGTTCAGAGAACATCCTGATTATTATGTGAAAAATAATAAATCACCATTTTTAGTAAACACAGAATGAAGAAAAAGATACACCTTTTTAGAGTTTGAAAGGTTAAAACTAAAGGAATTACTGTCTGGGTCACTTCCCAATTTATACTTGGATTTACAGTAATAGAAGGAAGTTACAGCTTTGACTTCATGTCTTCAAGAGTTTATTTAAAGGCAGTCAGTCTCTTACAATAATGAAAAGGATCTTTCTGCACTGCTGTTAGTATCAACAGCTCCTAAAAATTCTGTGTTTCTTTGTTTAAAATAAAGCTTTGTCAGTCGTTTATTACATTAGAACAAATGCCAGTTACTGATACTTATTTCACACCTAGTTAAATCTAAAAAAAAGAAGAATCATGTATTTGGAACGGACTCAGTCCTCCTCAGAAAATCCATAGCAAAATTCTGTCCTAATTCTGTGGAAGCAGCCACAGCGCAGCAACGTTCACAGCCCTTATCTGGGAATAGAGTGCCTTTTAAGGACAGAGTACCTGGAAATATACTGTTAAAATGATGAAAGTGTTGTGACCTGCACTTGGTCAAGGAAACTCCTGAAGTCCGCCTGTAACACTTCCGCCTGAGAATGTGTCACAGGGATACGTTTGTAAAGCTTGTGAAGGGAAGAAGAGTAGAAGTAAGGTTAAATGTAAGTATCTGTCATACCTCTGATGTAACTTTGAGTAGCAGCCCTCGAACATAGGGAAAAACTTTGATTCTTCATGGAAATACCTTAGAAGTTGAGGACTCACTCATAGTCTGTTATTTTTGCCCCCCCCCCCCCCCAATCAGTTTTATAGCTAATAAAAATTACTTCAGTGGGGTTTATCATAGCATACTTGGGAAGAGGAGGACTATTTTAGGGCAAAAAATTTACACAAAAATTAATACAAGCAAGTTTACCTCTGGATACATCAAAATAACCAGTCACCAAAGAAATTACAGATGCTTTCTGCCATTTTCTGCTGCAAATTTTCCTTTCCAAAGTAATTTAAGCAGGAGTAATTGAATCAAAACTTTGTCCTTAAAACATTTAGCCTGATAAAGTATATAAATGCAAAATAAATACTGAAGGGGGAAGGAACTTCAGAGGGTGCTCATGGAGTTCCCGTTGCTATGGGAACTACAGAGCTGCAGTTCCCAGGGTGCACATTTGTCTCACTTTGTCGCTGGTTCCTGGAAGGGCAGCAGCTGCCCTGCCCTGTGAGGTCAGGAAAAGGGAAACTCATCAGATCTTTTGGAAACATTCCTACACATGAATTCAAAAGGTTGTTGGTTAAAATGGACCTGTGAGAGCATATCGTAAACTCGTTCATGCTCTGACTAATGTGAACATCAAAAATTCCTGCTCTCCTCCTTTTGCAACCCTATTCCTATTTCCTTTAATGCACTGCATTTCTGTATCCTTCACCGTTCAGTGATTATGTGCTAACTAATATCAAAGTTCCTAAACACTAAGGAAGATGATTTGTGTATGATAGCCTACTTGGCAGTGCTCTGTTGTTTGTCAAGAGCTCCCAGGGAATGAATAGATAAACCAGGCAAATTGATACAGGTAACTGTGTGAATCACCACAACAGGTAACATTGTCTGTTCCTTTCTGCCAGTAAATTTTAGAGTAAGCACTGTCACCTTTAAAAATACTTAAAAGCATCATTTGTGTTTGAACAAGCCCAATATCTGCTCAGGGAATAAAGTGTTCTTCAATATTTCAAAGGTTGATCACATGTTGTGCACTGCTCATCATAGTATTTATTTGGGGACTGCATTCTGTGCTTAAATTTCACACTAACAATCTGGCAGGACTTAGCACATGAAAAGTATAGCCACAACATTATGTTTAGACTTCTGTTTTCTAGGTGACTTTGTAGGCCAAAAGAGCATTCAACAACCACTGAAAAGAACAGTTTTGGAGACTAAATTTTTTCCCCTAGGAAATACTGAAAAAATTACTGGTTTGTATGCATGTCAAATGGACTTCATGCATGGTCGGTTCATAAACTTGAGTATTTCTGGAGCAAACTAATATTAAAATTATTGCTAATCACAGGAGAATAAAACATCTACAGGCACAGTAACTACAAACAACTAGAAGAGAAAGAAAACTGCTGTTTCAGTTTCCCATTAGTACCATCCTGTGCAAGGGTTTCACATCATGTATGTAGGCTTTCAGCAACAGAAAATACTATGTATGTCGTAACTGTAGATCAGCTATGTATATGTAAGCCCATCCAGAGTAGTCACACTTCCTGTACATGCCCTGCCCATTTAAGTCACCATGTCCCCCTGTACTCTGGATGGGAATTTTGGAGTGCCCCATATGACTCTGCCATTTGTACCATCACCTCCTTCTAGGTTGGGGCCACGTCCATTTCCGAGGCAGCAGACACAAGGCATGACATCAGGACAGCTTCAATTTGGAATTTCTTATACTGAGCAAAGCCACACAGTCAAATAACGTACACAGGCAAGATATCAATCTGATCACAGGAAATTAATAGCCAGGCTCAAAACTGAAATAAGTCAATGAGAGCTGAAACAAGGCTGGTAAATTGAAAGCTTATCCCTAGCAGCATACGTGAGTAGTTACATTAAATAATTGTTCTAAAAACCCATGAATTCTAACAGTCGGTTGAGTAAAAGTGGAGGTTAAAAAGAAGCCCAGAACAGTTGGAAAGAACAGTCTTTATGGCTCTGTCATCCAACCTCTCACCGAGTTGGGAAAAACAACTTTTCTGCATAGGTAAGCTATATCCTAATTATCCTATTCAGGGTTCATTGGTACTTGGCTTCCAAGTACCTCATCTGATAAAAGGATGCCGTTCTAACTCAATATGGCAGATTTCATTTACCTATGGTAATTCTGAGGAATTTTGTGAAGGGAGACTTAATTTCATATTGGCTGGGAATTAGACTGTGGACTTCCCAGAATAAAACCTTCGTGAAAATTAAAATGCATAGTTTGTAAGTCTTCCTTGGAAAGAGTTATAGGATTTACGATACATCAGTTTCTTCAAGCTTTTTAAACCTGTTGTTACACATAAGAAAAATGCACATTTTTCTTAACATACATACTTTGCTTTGTGTTTATTTCCTTAAATTTAATAAAGCCACATAGCTATCACAGTAATTAAGTCTCAAATCTCCACTTTCCGGTTCAGTTTTCATTATTTCACATTATTCTTTTACCCTTATTATAGAAGCTGGCTTTATTCCCAACTCATAAAGTGACCCAAATTCACGAGGAGATATTTTCTAGCATTGATTTTTCTTTGTTCATAATGTTAATGGCATGACTGTTCCTATCTTTACTTTCTGTACTTTCTCAGCTTTATTATTTTTGTAATACCCCACACTATTTTTTTTCTCTTCTAGACCACACAATTTTTTCTCTTGTAATAATGCTATATGCATTTAATTTTCCTTTTCTTCCCCACACCTTACTTAGTCTGTAGTAAATTTGGGGTTTTATCTGTTTAAAAATAATGTCAAACAAGAATACCAAACAGCAGATTTTACAATAAATTCTTATTTTTAATCTTTTAGTCTTTTTTTTGACACCTGTAATTCGTTTGACCAAAAATTCCTCTCTGAACATATTCCAAAAGCTATTTATCTGCAAAGTTTTTCAACTACAGCACTATCAGCACTGTGTAGAGATGGTTTTGGGGATGTCAAACCCACTCTCTTGTTAATGGCATTTGAGAGATTCACAATATTTTTCAAGCTAGACATTAGGAGTCTACATCTTATAGGATGAAATATTTTCACCCCAGTATATAGTTTGCCTCTTTTAACAAGATTGTCTGTACATGGAAGACTCAAATTGCTTTTTGTTTATAATACCCTCATCATTCTTCCTTCAAATTATTATCTTTGTTTTTTTTAATCTACACTATATCTTAATTGTCTAGATTTTTTTCATGTACTGTGCCAGTTTTTGTGAGATAGCCATAAAATATAGGAAAACTTACCATCCTGTTTTCATTTAGCAGTTTAAATCACAACAGAAAGCCTCATAATCCTCTATCAAGTCACTCCCATTCTGACTTAGATTGGCTTCTCTGTTCCTTGCCTGGACAAGGTACAGTAATTTTTCTCCATGGCCACACTGTATGTTTCTCATCATTTCCTGACATGGCGTTATCCCAAAGAGGTCCCTGGCAGAGGGAAGTTCTACCACACAAAGGCCATTTCAGATCACCGATATCCACGGCTGGTCCTTTGCTATACAGCTCTTTTACTATCTGCTTTCTTAATAGGAGATTAGGTAACCACAAACAAGTCTTTCCAAACAGCAAGGACTTCATTCAGTAAATCAAAACTTCTTGACTCTGAACTTCTAACACTTTATTAAAAAGGACAGAAGTTTTTAATTCCTCTAAAGCCTATTTCACCTTCCTTTACAAAAGAGTCTCTCCTACTTAAGAAAAAAATGACGACAAAATATCATCTATGTTAAATTACTTTTTCAATAGTAGATGATTTATAGTTGATTAGGTAATTAAATCAAATACAAGTGGCTGAAAGTAAATCTATTTTTATCATCCCTGTAAATTAAAAGTTCCGCATCATAAAAAATCATGACCATCTTGAAAATGACTAGTCAAGTGCTTTTTATAGGCAAGCAGGATTTATTGTCAATTAACGTATTGAACTGGATAGTCAGCATAACCCTGTGCTCAAGACTTTTTAAATTATTGGCTTCCGCTATCAAGCTGCTCCATATCACAGTAATGAAATGTATCTAGCTATTCACATATAGAACAATTCCTTAGGTTGGGTTTATATCTCACTATAACAACATTTCATTTTATTATTATCTCTGATCCCCTGTAATGAATACAAATACATTCCTTTTTTCCATCATGGGTTTATCAATTTTCATTGATTTGCCTGTAATGAATGCAGATGGGGGGGGGAGGGGTGTGGAATTTAAGAGATTATGTCCATGAAAATATCTGTAAATTTAAAAGTTTTCCACTCGCAGTTGGATCAATTAAAAGAAATCATTCAGAAAAACAATTAAAAGGAAATACTAGTTTAAATCTTCATACTCACGTAACTGTAAAAAGAATTTTGGGCCTGAATTTTTTACGGAATATTTGCTTTTGCAATTTTCTTTCCATAGAGTTCTAAAAGAAGAAGATAAATTCTCATTATAGCTTTGCAGTTCATATAGATTAATTTGTCATAATGCACTACATTTTTCTTTTTCGATAAAGGTCAACTTGACTAATGAAAATGCAGCTTATGGTGCAATGTGTGTTTTGTTATACACAAAATAGGTTTGAAAATCACTCATCTCACCTTCCCATTGGGAAGTCCCCCAGCCCCGAAATCAGACCACACTGAGGAAAGCACTCCCACTGGTGAAGCACTTGCTGCACAGAGGAGACCTCTGCACAGCCTTGGTATTTTCTACAGTTTGGGTACTGATACTTTCAGTTTTTTTCCTTAATTCTGAAGCCTGAATAAAGCCACATCGGTTCAAGACAAATATAGACATCTTAAAACTCACATTCCAACTGTGTTACAAACTTTCATATTTAAAACCAAACTTTTAAATGAAAATACAAACAGTGTTCTCAGTTGTGACATTTTATGGCACTGTAACAATTGCATCTGCTTGCGTTTGGCAATTATATTATTATGTGACAACGGAATTTGATATGAAGCAAAGTGATACAATAACATCCTGGCTTTCATCTGGGCACAGCAACAACTACAAATGTCCATGGAACATATAATGTCCAGCCTATTCAGGAAAGGAGTACTGACGGCAGAATCTGACTTACTGTATTTATGTTGTGTGGCAGAATAGGACAAGGTTGGCTTCATAAAGGAAAAGAAAGAGCTGTTAGGCAGAACACAGCTATCCTATTTTTTACATACACACTCTCTTTTTAATAGTTAGAAGACTTGTTTGAAACAGATGCAGAGATAAGTTTGGTGGTTATTTTTAAACGAGGAAACGCACTTCTAACTGTCTAGAAGAATCCTATAGGTTTTAATGCCCGAGGAGATCATAAACAAACACTGTAATCAGATTTTCAAATGAAAAGGATAGTATGACCAACAGTAAAAGCACACTTAAAGAAGAGAAAAAACCCCCTACCTGTCGGACATCAAAACATAAGTTACTTATTATTCCTTAATAACTGATTTCTTCTCCAAAGAATCCAGCAACGTTCAGTATTCTTTGTCATAAACAGAACATAATCCTTTTCTTTATGGAGAAAATGCATCATTGGTCTTCTTCAGTGCTGCCTGAAATCTCAGATAACTTAGTGTTAATGGAAAAGAGTAGAGACAGAAAACTACATCTGGACAAGGAGTTCTAAGAAAAGGTGAGACAAAAATATCATCTGTTTCCAGATGACTTTTCTCTGTCTCTCATACATATATCTGTTGTGTTGATCAAAAAATATCCTCCACCACCCTCTTCTGCTGTAACATTTCAAACACTTAGTGCAAATAGCCAAAGTAATTTAGTCCCTAACTGGTGTTAGGGTTAGGGTCTGTCGGTCACCTCCTCTATAATAGAAGAAGAGATGCAGGGGAAATAAAATGGGCAGTTGGCGTACTTCTGCCAGTTACCAGAAGAGATGCAGAAAACCAGCAGCCAGTGTCATAATGGCAATTTCCAAAGTGCAGGTACCCTAGTCCTTCTAAATATACAGGTTCCTTCTCAGAGACAAGAAGGATATGTCTGATACCACTTAATATATTTAGAAAATGGTACTTCTCAGCGTTACATGTTATACTCAGAAATCTCACTGTCATACGTGTTAGAATTCTTACATATTACAAAACCAAATTATTTTACAAGTTAAAAAAAAAGACATGAAAGAGTAACTCAGGACCTCTTTTCAGTGTTGCTAAATTGGGAAAAAAGATTAAGATGCACAAAAAACCCATGTACTAATAAATTTCTTCTTCCCTACTAAAAACGAGTTCAGAAACTGCCAGACTGATTCCCTCTAGACCTACTGAATCTCCTTTATTCAAGGATATTCTTAAATTCGGCTCTCTAGGTCACCCTACTGAAACTCAATGAGAGCCTGGCATCTAACTTTCCTGTGCTTCTTTGAAAATTCCAGCCTACAGCATTACAATCATGCTTTGAATAAGTTACTTCAAATAAAGATGTCCTTATCTTCTGTCATTTTAACAGCTTCAGAAGGCTTTCAGTGTTACTCTTGTCAGTAAATAAACTAGATATTTAATTTTCATAGCTGATTTTTTTGTCACATGTAATATCATAAGTCACAAGTGTTGCATTTAAAACTTAAATGGTCTAAAGCGCGATAACGTTATACATAAGGAGGTAAATGCTGCATGCTGAACTCGGCGGTGCTATTTGCAAGGTGTGCCAGATGGAACAGACTTTTCTTCCAGCCTTAAGTGACAAAAAATTTGCAGAATCGAAAAACCTTAGAAGACAATACCAATTTTAAAACACACAGATGACTAATTTTGCTTATGCTCTTTTTAACAGTAATTAATTCCCTTGATCCAAAATATTTTATTGGGAAAATTAGTAAAATTATTGAGACATTACAGAGACAAGACTATAAGCATGTAAAAAAAGCAGCAATTACAAGAGAGCTCTGCTGTACATTCATAATTTCTTAGAAAACTTCAGAACATTATTTTGAAGCTAAAACACGGAGTCACCATTGAATGAAAACAAAAGCAAAAATTAAAAAGAAGAAGTTGTCATATCTTGGAATTTTTTTGCGTCAATGGTGAGGCAACCCCAATCCTCTTCTAATGCATCGAAGTTTAACCTGAAATGTGCTGAGTCCTGTCCCCCCTCCCCACCCTGACAACAGGCAGTGCTTTCTAAGAAAAAGACTTTTCTAAATTCTGTGAGCATACAGTCTAATTTTTTTACATAATTGATACATTTAAAAGAAGTAAAAATAATCCTATACTGTAGTATTTACTCCCAAGTCCAAGCTTCCCTAGTAGCGTCAACATCTGAGAGTTTTATTCAGGTACTCTGATGGAAACCTCTCATTCATCTGTCAGAGCCAACCACTGCTGAAAGAGGGGCTAACTGGTTACAAACACTGCTCTTCTGAAGGAGAATGTACTTTGTTCATCAGGTTTGGAAATATTAACGGTCTTCCTTGGAAAAATACAACTGAAACTGAATAATGCAAAATTCAGCCTAAAAATTTGCCCACCACTCAAATCACAATGTTTTGGAAAATGTTTCACACCACTGCCATCTGTTTCATGCCCTTTCAGCATGCCCTAGCCTCACCCCAAAATATTTCACAACTTTCCCAGCCTCTACCAATACTATCAGAAAATCTACTAATAATGACAGCATACAATCGCCAATGGAGATTAAATCCTCAAGAAACATGGCAGAAATGAATCTCATCAGGGGGATGTTGGGCATTTATGATTTAGTGACTGCTTAAGGTCACAGGATTAGCAGCTTCATTGGACTAGTGGAATAGTTAATGAAGGAAAGATGTAAAACTAAGGTAAGAGACATGGGAAGTGACCTGGTTTTTTTGTGACCCAGAGGATCCTGATTCAAACCCAGAGTCTAAGAGAAAGAAGTAAAGGGAGGAAAATAACAGCTTGCTAAATGAATGGACTGATTCTAGCACACTTTATTCAACTTGGCAACAAAGAGACAAGTTTATTTGGTAATAAACTCCATTAGCAAAGGCATTTTCCTCTCATTGTTCTCCCAGCTGTCATTCTCTGATTCCCTTCCTCCTCCCACTTTGTTTCTGGAGATTTCTGAACAAGTTGAGGGGGCAAGATCAGAGATCCCTGTTTGCTCAGTGTCTCATTCAGAGCCCAGGCACACAGAGATTGTGCAGTCATCCTGACACAAAGCAGCTGCCGACCACAGTGGCTCTGTGCAGCACTCTAACAACACAGATCATTTGTTGGATTTCCTATGGAGGTCATAGCTCACAAGCCTAAAAGCCCACCGCTGTCTTTGACACCCTGACGATAACAGTCTCCTCAAGCATTACGACATTGTTCAAGACAGACAACCAAACAAAAATGTGCCAGAAGGTGCTTAGAAGCAGCACATGGATTAAATAAAACCTGTTGCATGACAGGTCAAGTGAGCTCACCCTGCAGACACAACATCATCTTCCATGCCTAGCACAGCCTCTCCACCTTCAAATGCTTGACAAGACAGCTCAGTAAAAGAGCTTCTTAAATTTCTTCATTTAAAAATTGATAACCTCCAAGCTTCCACAGCTTCCTCTGAGACTTAGGTAAATAAAACTGAGGGAAGACTGGAGGGATCTGAAAAGCAATGGAGTCAATTGAAACTTAAACAACAAAGAGAGAAATTCCTAAATAAAAATTACAAAGAAGAGAACACTGTGATTAAACATTATGGGGCTCTGGAAAGAAGATCAGAGTCTTTAGAAAAATCAACAGCCTTGTCATAGTACTGAATGTTCTGAGCACTTTCTCTGAAAGATCCAAGATGGCTGAAAATTTATGGAAAAGTCTGAAACAGACATAATGAAGAAAAACCCATTATCCGGAGTAGCAAAAGCAATACATCTGCATGAATGTGCAAGACTCAAAGTGCTGCATCGGAAGACTGTAGTAATCATAGAGAGCATGTGACTGAAGGCAGGGGTTTGAGCAGTGGCCAAAGAATTAGAATAAAAATGGCGATCAGCGATCTTACCATTCCATAAACCCTTGGCAAAGGATAGGAAGTAAATTCATTTGAAGAAAGAAAAATTTTACTAAATGATCCTGCATCAATCTTCTGTCCTGCCAAATTGCAATTACTACTGATTCACAGAATATTAGGAGCTGGAAGGGACCT
>NW_010159758.1:0-6260 GCF_000695765.1 Mesitornis unicolor
GGCTGGTAACCCTTAAACCATAACAGACAAGTATTTAAGCTAAGTACCTTTTTTTCAGTGTGTTGTTCAGCCTATCTTCAGCATACTCATTTCAGTACCACAGAAAGCATTTGGCTGACAAGAACTTGAAAGACAGTAAAAGATTTGGCCTGCCCCAGTGTCCTAATTTAGAAATCATTGCAAGTATAATAGGTTCGTCATAATAATTCCTAGTGTTCAACACTTTTCTACACCATCAAAAACTCCTGACTTCATCACATTCTAATTTCATCAACTGGCACAAGTGACATTAGTAAATAGCAGCCAGAAAGGATGTAGAATAACAAGCAAAGATGGTTCTTGGGATCAAATTAATAGCTGAAGCAATCAACCAAGCCCTGTGCAGCTATGGAAAGAGCAAATGGAAAGTTTTGAGAGTGCTGACAAACACTTAGTGCCAATGAGTCCTCCTTTTATTTCATTTTTTTTTCCCTTTTTTTCTCCCTCCCCCAACACCCCGCCCAGTGCATTGCAGTAGAATCCCTTCTGCACAAACGTAATGTACCAGTATCCACCAGGAGACGAGTTTTCTGTAGGAAAGATGCATCCCAATTGGCTGAGTTGAGACTGAGCATAAGATGCTAGGATTTAAGGAATGCTGTGAGTACTTTCAATTACACAGCCTGGATATAGCTTGATGAAAATAAATTTATGCATCATTGTAAGTACAACCAGGAAAATGCTCTAGTACTTTCCTTGTGCTATAGTGACATAGCCGTGAACATATTGTCTCTAGATGACAATCCCAACATTTTAGCTTCACAGAACGAAGTCATTGATCCAAGCAATGCAAAAGAAATAGTAATTTTATCTTTTTTTTACTTTTCATAAATGCAAAAATTTAATAATTTTTCACAAAATAATTTTCATATCAGAGTGATTATTGTGACACTACAGTGCTTCTTATGAAAGAAAAAAACCCACCAAAACTCTGCTTTAGAATTTCCACTATCATTTTCAAAGAAAGATTACATTTTTATACCCTTAAGAACTATTTTTAGGAGGTAAAGATGTATTATGTAGATAATTAAATGCTATTAAACGTCACTACATTCTGTAGTTGAAAACTGTCAGAAATCTGATGATCGATGAACTCTTATTGAAGTATATGTTAATGTATTCTTATAAATATATGCCTTCAAAACAGGGTGCAGAGCTTACAATATGTCCAACTGTATTCACAGACATATAGCTGAGTGCAATTTTTTTCAAACAGAAGCAGAGTTAGGAGAATTAATGCTATGCTCCTTCATTTCAGAGCTGACATAATAGAAGCAGGTAGTTGACTTTTATCTGTTGTGATTTAGGAAAACAAGACACTGAAGAGATTGCACATATATTAATTTGTAAGGCGAAATAGTGAGATGCAGAATCCTCTCTAACACTTCTGATACAGAAGTGAGATCAGCCCAACAGTTCAGAAATATATTTCATAAGAGGAATGAATAGATGTGTGTTCTTATACTATTCAAAAGCCTTCATATAGCACTTTTTATGCATAGAGTTAAAGTGTTTAAAAGTAAAAATATAGACGATCATCTGAATATTATAGCTGGGCAAACCAAGAGTCAGGGAATGAGGATATGTGTATAAGTAATTTAGCTGGTACTCTACGGGAGGGCACTGTTTGAGTCAAAGCTGGAACTCAGCTATCCTATCCTATTTCTATCAGATTTATATTCACTCACCAACATGCAGGGGGATAACAGTAAGTTCTCTCCTTGTTTGTTTTTACTTTTTTTGTTTATGTCATGGTTTCTTGGATTTATTCCATAATAGATCAATTTCTTTTGCGATTCATTATTTTATTTTTATTTTTATTTTAAACTGGTGACTTCCTTTTTGCAAAGGTAGCATAAAACTACACATATATTGTTTTGTCCATCCATCTGTCTAAGCCTTAGGGCCTGATTGTCATTTTCACTGAGACTACTTTATACTGCTCTAACCATGTCAATGAACCTTACAGTCATGGTCATAAATGTAATTTACACCTACTTAAGAGCTCCTATACCTTTCCAGAAAGACGTTAGGAAGAAAAAAGCTCTAATACACTTTGAAATCTAAGTGTTGATCTCTTTTGTAAGGGCATTACTTCTATATTCAACTTCACAATCCAGAAAATGCAGGGAACTTAACGCTTTTTTTGAAGTTCATGACAGGAATGCTATAAAGCATCTCCTACTCCTAGTCCAAATAATTATAATTCTCATTCATGCTAGTTTATAAGACAGCAACAACAAGAGAAGAGTGGGGAAGGAGGGTGGAAATCAACAAGCAATGACCACTTTTCACTCTGAGAAGAATGGTCAAGACATATTGCTGATCTAAACAACGATGACTTCCTTCAGTGACTACCTTCACTTATCTGCTGGAGCCATTTGAGTTCTTTATTAGGCTCTATGCGGGCAACCTTCTTCCATTCAAATTTGTTGACCAACTTTACTATCTCAGAATCAGTAACCATAACATTTATCCACAACATGTCTGCTATTTTCAAACTGAAACCACAAACTGCAAAAAGTATTTCGGAAATAGAAGATAAAGAAACCTTTCCTAGATTTCTGGTGTCTACATGTACAAAAAAGAAATAAACCTACACAAGAGTATTATAACTGTCATCTTGTAACAGATGTATTTGTTTCATCCAGTAATCTGTCTCTAGCTCCGATCAGTAGAAACAGATGCAGAATATTCTCTTCCAGTTACTTACCAAAAAAAAAAAAACAAAACAGAAAAAACCCCCTCCAAATCTATGCAGTCAGACTATGAAGTTAAATATTTCTTTCATGATGTGTTATTGAGATTTTCTCTATGTGTTCATGGATTTCTTAGTCCTTCTTGATAGTTATGATATTTTTTGGCCCAGTGATGTCCCATGTCAAGGAGTCCCACAGTCCATTTATGAATAATGTTTTCCTGTTGATTAGTCAATAACGTGCTGATTTCAGATTAAATCAATATATACTTATTCTCCTAGGCAGCCTGTTCTCTGTCCCAGCCAGAATGAGTCATATTTTTACTTTGTTTTCTTTTACGTATCTCACAATTCTTTCAAATCACAATACAGAATCAAATAGGCCATTGAAATGATGGTCTGTCCACTTTTCTAATTTTCTGGTATTGCTGGTAAGTCTGTATCTCAGAAAAAGTTCGGTAAAAAGTTCTCAATTTTTTCTGAAGCTGGTGAGACCTAAGACCAATGACAATGAAGCTACCCAGGTACTTCACAGTGTCTTTAGATTGGGAGCTTCTGTGAGAAGTAACCATAACAATGAGTTAAAATGACCTAAAACTGGCAAATGAAGGATCTCCTTTTGAAATAATGGAGTTCATCTGTGCATAGGGAAGATCAGAGCAAAATTCTCCCAGGCCAAAGCTTGACACTAAAGTAATTTTTCTCTGTTCTGAAGCTAGGATTTCTCTGTTCCTATAAAACTTTTCCTTTTCCTGCAGAAAGAGTTTTATCCTTTTCTTAGACATGTCAGCAGGATGGCAAAGATTTTGGCAAGGAACTTGAAGTGTCTTTCCCAAACACCATATCCTCTCTTAAAGCCGTGAGTTGAGGCATGCATCTCCAATGAGCATCCAAGTTAGATGCAGGTCTTATCTCCTCATTTTAGTCTTACAAAACAGAAATAAACAGAAATCTGTTAGTCTGCTTCTTGTATGCTCTAAAATATTCTTACAACTTTATTTTCTCACTAGAAAATCAATACTATCAATACTAACTGTTCCAGATTAAAGACCTCCTTGGAAATGCTAGTTATGGTTGAGGATTCCTTGTCTTTCACCTGAAGTTGGGAATCATTAGTTCTCTGCAGAAATCTTCCGGGTGGAGACAGTGTTGCAATGCAAACAGTAGCCTGGACTCTCCAAGTCAAGCCTGAATTCCCAGCTTTTTCATTATCAGTGTCATATATTGTGTGACCCTGGACAAGGCACTTAATTTTTCTGTCTGAACCTGTAAAACATGGTAATAATATTTCCATCCTCACACTTTTCCTCTGGCTCGTCTGTTTGAAACCTCAGTCGTGTAACGGGCTCAATGTTGGAAACGACCTACTGTAAGTTAATTGCAAGATCACAGCTATAGATTGTAAAATCCTAGTGGGAAGGACTTGTGATCTTTTTTATAGCATCTACCAGACTGAGGCCCTGATCTTGACTGGAGCCTCTGGACTAGTTTGTAATTCTTTGTGTGTGTGACCTCTCAAGCTTCTGCGGGAAAAGTCTTAGCAGACAAGAGCAAATTATAATTTATATAACCTATATATATAATTATTATTTATCAGTTGTTTTTATTATTAGTTATTGATAGCTATTTGATTACAGCAAAGATCCAGCAAACAACGAATTAATATCAGACCTGTCTTTGAACATCATACTTTTCTAATCTCTCTCTCTCTCCCTGGTTTCTTTCTGTTATTTTCCTCCAAAGCCTGCTTTCATGCCAATAAATCACTTTCCCATCAGCAGGACTACCTAACAATTTGCAGCAAATTTCCTATCCAACACTTTGTAGCAAATATGGCTATGAACAAGTGAAGGAAAAATTCATTCTTGCTGTAGAATTCTGTCTCTTTCGGATATAAAAGACAGAGAGAACACTATGATGAAAGAAGGGAAAAAAACAACCCCTCAAACCATAAGCTCTCCACGTGTGTAAACCCCGTACTTAGTATACAGCCTCGTCACCTTGACATTTATTCAGCTTGCTGGAGACTTGTGTGCCCTCAGTCAAAGCTAATTAACACTTAATTGACTTCATGAGAATTTTGTTCAGCAATTCTGCTTTTCCACTCATCATGATACATGTAGCTGTGACTTCTGAGAGCTCAGCAGTTGTGGGAGGTTTGGCAGGTGTCAGGGGAGTCGGAGAGCGAAGGGGGAAAGGGGAGCGTAGGAGTTTCTGTCTCTTCTTTCTTTCTCTGTCTCTCATTGAAACTGATACAAGGGCACAAGAGTAACAAAATAAGGCATTCAATAAATTGTCATTGTGGATACATTTTATTTAGCTAAAAGCACAGTTTACAGTAGTTGAAGTTTGATTGATCTGTTGATAAACACTAATGTTTCGCAGTTGACAATTTTTCCATGTTAATTTCCTTAACTTTGGCAGTCCTGGCTGGCAGGACCCTATAAATAGTATCAGTGTCATCATCCTTTTTAAGTTATTAATGAGCCATCCTGTTTATAGAGGTTGGGATTTGGGGACAGGCTGTTCTTGACTGCAGTTTCTGACATTGATGCGTTAGCAGTTGGAACTGGGTCTAGATTAGAACAAGTAGGGGAAAATATGGAAAAGGAGAAAGCAAAAAGAAGCTTGGCACCAGCCAAATGCATTTGGAGTGGACAAGAACTGTTAATAATTAAAAGATAATTAAAAGTATCTAGAAAATTACAGGATACCATGCACAATCTGCTCTGACGTGGCTGCCACTTGAAATACACCTCTGACTAATTATCATTTCACCTGTGATGGAAGATCCCTTTTTTTTTTCCAACCCTCCTTCGCACCATGCTGTGCCTTTAGCCTATGTCCAGACTTTCATGGTTGCCAAGGACTGACAAAACACGAGAGAAGGCATGACTAATTAACTAGGCCAAGCTATCTATTGGCTGGATTCACAACAACTTCAGTCAAGGCTGCCAGACATGTAAGTACATGTTTGGATAAGGATGTCCTTCTCCAACTGTGATGTTCTAACGAGCTGTTAAATATTTGCCTAGTATTAAGTAGAAGGTGCTTTGTGCTAGCAAGAAGCACGATATCACTATTTTGTATCCCTTGTAAAGTCAATGGATCTGCTTCTTTTATGTAGGCTCAGATGGGTGCATCGTGACCCTTTTCCTCCACTGAGTAAACGACAAGCTCATGACATTGTGATGGCCTCCGGACTTTCTAGGAAATACTGGGAGTTTCCTCAATGCTACAGTAGGATGACACATGCCAGGAGAGAGGCCTCTCTTCTTTTCACAGGACCTTCAACAATCATGGTTGTAAATCACTTTTATACACAAATGTCAGGTCCAATTCTTCCACTGGCTAAATGTACACAATGTGATCTGCCTGAACCATTTTGCACTCTCTGGAGCTTCCCTTTTCTCCTCTTTCATCTTCATTATACTTACAGAGAAATATATACTATTTGTAATTTACAGGATCTTTTCCTTATGTATAAATATGTGTATATATCTCTGTGTGTGTATATACACAT
>NW_010159758.1:6291-14499 GCF_000695765.1 Mesitornis unicolor
ATATATATATATATAGGTATGTACCCCCATACTAACACAAACACACATGGATGTATATACATAAATCCAAAGTTATTAAAACAAGGCAAAATTAATATTAAATATCAGCTGTGACAGTATTCTACATTTTAAAAATTATTAAATTATGTCTACAATGAAGTATTGAATTCATAAGCAAAGATCTAGAAAAAGACACTAACATCATGACATATGGTGCCTTGAATTCAAAAATAACCATGAATATGTCCACAAGACTTATTACTAGCCTTAATTAAGGGTCTATTTACATTGAGGTTGTGTGTTCATTTGTTTTAATTTTGATCAGGAGTGCATTTCCCTACCAAATCCCCTGTTCTTCCTCACTTTGTTATGTTTTGGTTCAGATTTGGAATATGTAAACTAGATTGTCCACAGGTTAAACAACTCTGTATAAAGTGCTTCTGGAGCACATACAGCATAACCCAACCACAAGTGGACATTCAGGACACTGAGCTGTAGCAGAACTACTCTGAGGTGAAAAAAACCACAAATGATATGGACACCAGATCTTCAGCAGCTCTATGGATCCACTCCTGTTGGTCTCCACTACTTGCTAAGGAAGACATATCCTAACAGATATCTGATTTAATACTTGTTTAGGCTTCCTCTCTAGTCAATGAGCAGACATAGACACCATCAAGGATATTGCATGCCACCCATTGCGCATACTAACCTGATAAAGAAATAAACTTCCTGTAAAGAAGCTGTGCTTCAGAGAAGGCATGAAATCTGAGACCCACTTATTGGTGAATTTAAGAGAAATTTCTGCAAAGCATATAGGGTTTTTTTTTAAATCACCTTTCCAAGATATCTATTTATCCCAGTGCACATAACAAAACGCAGCTCAGTGTAAATTTCCTTTTGGGGATCAAGGGTGTAAAGTTTAAGGATTCAAGCACATAATTTTGTAAGAACTGATGTTATTTATTTGATTTAGCTATAAATTCTCTGAGGAAGATGTTATATTTTCTGTATGTGTGGGCTTATATAGCACCCAGCGCAAAGTCTCTTCATTACAGATGCAGCTTGAAGACCCGTACTAATATGAATATACCTACTCCAGGGGTGAAAAATCTTTTTTTTGGCTAGGAGAAGGAAACGTGTAACTTAAGGATAAGAGAACAAAAGTAACTTCCATATTTTCCATGGTATCAAGTGGTTAATTTGTTTGTGTGGCATATGGTAGGAGACTCAATGAAAATCTCAATGAAGAATGAGAAAATACCAATATGAGTTGATCTCAAAAGTTCAAGGCTGTAAGAAACACAGAAGAAGAGTTGTGAACTAACACATTACTTTTATCAGTTTCATGTATTTATTTTATACGTAGACAAGCACTAAAACATACATTCAGTACCCCAGGCAACTTACTTCACCTTACTGCAGTAAAAGATTCATAGGGAGTTCAATTATAGAATGATTGGCTAATTTCAATAGCTTGTTTTAGCTATTAAGCCCTCCACAAAGACTTTATAAATGTTCTAATGAATACCCTGCAAGACTTTCAGTGTAATGAAATTTGTATTAAAACACTATAAGGAGTGTCCCGCAATGTAAGGTCACTTCCATTTGTTCTCATTACAGCCTTAGAAGGACAAAAGAAGAAAAGGAGAATATCTAGTTCTTTTTCTTCTGGCTGCAGAAGGGATGTTAAGTTTGAGCACATCACTTGCAGTGTTAACTTGCAAGTAACAACATCACTGGCTTATGGTGACCTAGAAGACTGTTGAATAATATTGCTAAATTGAGCTAGACTGGAGAAACCTGCCCTTTACTTTCTCTTCAGGTAGCAGTATAAATGCAACTTCATAACCTGAGATTTAGTTACAGTGGTTGGGGGGTGATGGAGAATCCTTAACAGCTCTTAAACACCAAGGATAAATGAGGAAGGGCATGATTAGAATTAAATTATATGTGAATACTCGTCTGTGGACTAGTGTAAAAAGAAACATCGGAATTTCAAGATCATTTGAAAAACAGAGTACAGAGGGATCCTGACTCACAAGAAATGTCAGTAGAGTCATCAACAAATTAGCCCAGCATCTTATCCTCAAAATGTGTACCTATGGGATGACACTGCTCAGACAGCAAAGATGGGAACATCGGTTATGAAAAAGTATGCATTTCCAGTACATCGATTCAAATATTTTAAATAACTGACTTCAGTATTCATGCAACCAATATCCCTTTCTTAATATTAATCCCTTTCTTTTGTGGCCAATAAAGAACAAGACTCCAGTACGGTAGGTCCTGCATAGATATGAGATCAGACATAGTTGATGCTTGAATAGATTTCTACATTGTTTCATATAGACTGAAGCTGTGGCTTTACTTTATCTGAGCTGTAGTATTGCAGAAGTATTAAGGGTTTGTCTATACAGAGGTGAGACACTTGCAAAATTATCCTGAATTAATTTTTAAAGTGGATTATTTAAATCCCATTAAACTGTCATGTGGATCTCTGATTGAGAACTAAAGTGGTCTTATTTTGATTTTGCTTGATTTACTTCCAAAGTTACACTGAATTAAGGCCACTTGAATTTTGAGTAAGTATCCAAACAGAGACCTTAGGTCATTCCACAATAAATTAACTGTTAAATGCAGACTAAACTACTTAATGGATCTATGTAGATAAAAGAAAGTATGGAACAATTTTAAATTCACTGTCTTTAGATAAATATTAATCAATAATTGGTAAAATTTGTTAAATGCTGTCTTTGTTGGACCGTGCAGCAGGGATAACAGGATTACACACATCTGGCCAGTTATACTATTTCAGCTGATAAACTAATACATTTTTATGTACTCCTCTCCTCCCCTCATCTTTACAGTGCTCAGGGTCCCACTTCCTTCTGCCAGTCAATGTTTCTTTGCCATGCACACACTCCTGTACGTGAGTCTCTCCCACATGAATTATCTGCAAAATCTTCATCCAGCTCCATGTCCAAGAAACTGAAGCTGTGAAAATTATTAGCACTGAAGATGATTTAAGGACTCATTTGATTTTGCTCTGAAATGGATGAGGGGTGCTCAAATGACTCCAAGTTACATCTTTACTGAGGAGCAACCATAAACATCTGAAGGCAATAAGTGAAAGGTGAAGGGCAATGGCTTCATACACACCTCAGAGTAGATACAAAGCACTTGCCAGACAGCTAGGTTTGGGTTCGTGTAAGTAAATGTAACTATTACAGCACTGACATCTGCTTCCAAGCTAGATGTTCTATGCTGCCTTTGTATTTAGAGGAGACAAATAAGCACTTCAGTGTGAGAATCATCTCATCATATAATAGATGTCTGAAACTGTTTCCCAAAAATGTTTGTTTCTCTCTACTGATTATACAGGAATGCAAGATGCCTATCTTAGGTGCACAGAGGTAGTAAGATGCAATGAAATTTACCTTTTTATTTTGATTGTCTTGTTGATTTATTGTGTTATTTTTTCACTTAAGATATATTACAGCTTTGTTTGTCACAAGCGAGAAAGCTGCATGACAGTCTCCTGTACAGTTAATTTTAAAGATGAAAAAATTCTTGAATTTCTGTTCCATCATAATATAGAGTGCCATTTGTTAGGCTGTTGCTTTTCTTCCATTTACACATATAACAATATACCCTGTCAATAATATCTTTCCTGAAAGGTATTTCCAGAAAGAACACGTAAGTCACAAAGTGGTAGACGAAGTGATTTTAGACAGGTTATCATTACCTGAATAAAAATAATATTTATTCTTACATTTGATATTAGGATAAGGTGGTCATGAGGCTTATACTGACATTGAACTCATTCTGGTCAGGTTTTGTTCAGAAATTGCTCAAAGCCTAAATGACTGACTGAAGTCTTCTCCATTCATACCTGAACTCTGACTGCTTGGTAGGGGAAAAAGGAGCTGCAGCCCCAGAACATATGTAGCAGCTCCTAGAAAGTAACAATATTCTAAAACCTGTACTTTACTATTAAACTGTATTTTTCTATCCAGTTCCAGACAGGTATGATACTTCTCCCTGGAATGCATAGCCATAGTCAGGTTCTAATAATTTTTTTTTATTTTATCAATGCTTGGGGTTGAAAGCCACAGAATTTATAATTAATAATATTTAGTTTTTGCAGAGCTTTTTGTCTTGAAAGTCTCTGGGGTGTGACAGAGGCTTCTGAAGAGGTCAAAATAACAAGCAAATATTGTCTTAGAGAAAAGGAAAATAAGATTTAGTTTCTACACTTGTTTTATTCCTGACTGGCGCATCCGTCATTATGGAGACTAGTCTGCTGTCATTCACTGATCTGAGTGTAATAATTTTCTACTTTTTTATTAAAATTCTGGGGACAACTGACCCCTTTGTTTGCACACAACATTTTCCAACATTGAAAAAGACCTTCTAACACATCTCACTTTAGAAGGAGCTGCCTTACAATTCCTAGGCTGCATCTCAACTGTCTTTAATAGTTTTCAGGAAAGGGCAGAGGAGAAAAGATACATTTAGGACCTCCTTATGGACCTTTAGATTAATCAGCCATTGAGGTGAGTGTGCAGGGATCGACATACTCTGTTGTGTTTTAACTGTTAGAGTTACCCAGATGGCATGGATGTCATTATGGCATAGATGGATCCTGATCTTTCTGCCTTCCTTCCCTTACATGATCTTATTACATAAAACAAGGATTCAGCTTACCTTTCTATTAATATCAATATTCTCAAATAAAATCTCATTTTTCACTGACCAAATTGATTTACAGCCTTTTAAACTGATAGGATAATGTGTGGTAAACACCATTATATCAGAATTCTTCTCTTGCCACTCTTAGTAAGAGTATTTCCTCTGCATGCTGACACTTTTATGGACCACAGTACCAAGATGTATATGAATATTTGCTCCTCATAGTATGGTTTAAACTCAGAATCTGAGTAAACATTGAAAACCCTTTGTTAATTTTATTATTGTTCTCAAATTTGAGTCGACTTAAGAAAGGTTATACTGGGATACAGACTTTGTATTGACTTGTTTTCTCACACAAGAGACTTTTGTGTCACCTGGAATGTAAGAGAAAATAGTTGCCTGTTCAATAAACTGCATCGTCTTTATGATAACCATTGCAAACAAATGTGAGCAATTGTCATTAACCTGCTGATGCTAATTCTAGACACAAAGTAAGCCGATTTGGCTAGAAAAAGGAACATGACAAGAGGTATCTTCCAGTGCAGCAACGCTGATGATGTTCAGGGTAATCCATGACCCTGAGATGCATCCTGTAATTTAAGGAGATTAAAAGACCAGGAAAGTCAGGCCTTCTTGAAACACTGCTAATAGACACTCCCAACTCACCAGCTTTCAGACTTACAAAGAAACAAGCATCTGAAACACATGCCATAAATCACAGCCCTGCAGTCTCAGAGGGCTTGAAATAACATGGGTGTACAGAAAGGCATTATCATACTGAACCTTTAAACACAGCACAACCAGTGAGATTGCCATGCAAATACTACTTCAGACTGAATAAGGCCTTCTTGAATATTCCTAGTTTGTGCTGTTTGCACATGTGAGGCGTAAATAGAAGAGGAGGGAGGAAAATGGAGAGTTCAATGTGAAAATTTTGTTGCTGTGTTGTGCTTAAGTTTTAGTGAAAAAGTGCAACAGGGACATGACACTAAAGACTATTTCTTCAAGAAACACAACTGGAATCAGATTAGATATGCATGTTTCACTGGGAATAGCTCACAAATAATTCTCCATGGCCATATGCACTTCATTCAGTCCAGAGTTAATTTTGCATTTTGTTATCCTCAAAGGATAGTTTAACTTTAGTTCTCTTTTAAGGATGTAATGAATAGCTAAGAGGATGGTTGTATGTGTGTGGAAGTGAAAGAGAAAATATTTGTTTCTTTTAAAAAAGAGAAAAAGAGAATGAGATTGTTTTTTTTCCCAGCTGCTCTTGAGGAAACTGTAGGCAAAGGATCTCTTGATTTAAGGCTATTTACTGCAAAGTCTGGATTAAACATATTCATAGGTTTAAACTATTACTTCATATGTTCGAAAAGCAAATTTTTCAACATGTGCAAATCACCATTTCCTTTTAAAAACTAATTTCTTTACACCAGCTAAAACGTTTCCACAGTTCAGTGCTACTAAAGATATCACAGTAAAACCTGAATTTGCCACAAATAGGAAAATGACAGAAAGTTTTGTAAACCAAGGCTGTATATTTGAGACGAAATGTGCTAGTTTAACTTATTATGGGAGGCACTATCATTACAGAGAAAGATGAGAATATCATACAGGAATAACTGTATGATCTTGAGGACAGAAGGAATTGAAATCAAATTAATTTAACAGAGTGAATTGCCAGGCTATTTTCTCGAAGAAAGATAGTAAGAATTTTTGCTTTTAGAATCAGGACAGATAAGGACGAAGATAATAATCTTGGGTGCATCAATCTCTCACCAATTATTTTAAGCTATCAGTTTAATGTGGATAGTTTGAAGATCTGGATGATACACGGAAGAACGAATGTCATTTGTACATTGTACTACTTTGACTCAATCTGAAATACTGGGAATTATTATGGGTACAAAAATAGAATGGGAGAAAGCACAAAGAAGGACTGCTACAGAGACCAAAAAATGGAGAATCTATCGAACTACCAGAGATGAAAACAGCTGGGTGTATTTAGCCTGGCAAAATGAAAGGTGACAGAATATGACTGCAGCAAATAAACATTTTGAGAGGGTAAACACCAGGAAGTAAGACAGGCTACTTAAGCTGAAGGGAGATGTTGGTGGAAGAGAAAATAAGTATGTTATTGCTGGGAAGCAAATAAGCTAAAGATTAAAAAGACATTTTACAAGCACAAAAGAACGAGGCTCTGGAACTGACTTGGTAGTGTAGTGATAGGAACAAAACAAAGCTAAGATGGCTGAATTTTCAGTGTTGTCCATGTGTCACATTTACCTGCAACAAAGCTATGCTGCACTCAGTGTCTCAGTAGGTACATTTCTGCCAAAGTCCTGAAGCCTACGGTAGCTTTTGGAACTTTGGGGTTTTGAAAATTCAATTTTAGAAGCAGAGATCTGAGCAATATATAATTTAACCCCAGAGAACTGAACAGAAACAGGGTGGAACATGAAGAATACCACTGACCTGAGTGGGTAAAAGACCTCAGTGTGCGGGCCTGGA
The DNA here is from genome assembly GCF_000695765.1 of Mesitornis unicolor. Classification (NCBI taxonomy): domain Eukaryota; kingdom Metazoa; phylum Chordata; class Aves; order Mesitornithiformes; family Mesitornithidae; genus Mesitornis; species Mesitornis unicolor. Next base: position 13,501 of record NW_010159758.1, read on the forward strand.
AAAATACCAGCTAACTACAACTAGTTGAAATAACACCTTAGAAATTACAGATACCTCCGAAATCAGAAACTGCCACATAAATCTGGGAGCCACACGGAAAGAATTGACACTTAAATAAAGGTAAGCTTTGGATAAGAGTGACACACATATAATTGAAAACTAAACATTACTCTAAATTTAATTTCCAAAAAAATTTGTAAAATTACTGCTGTCTTCAGTCCTTATTTTGTTTTTGTTTTTCATACTGGAGGAAAGATATATGGACACAGGCAGTACAAGTCACACTATTTGATTTCATTCTAACCATTACTGCAGTTATGGAAAATCCTGGGCAACTTTTTAGATGTGACTGAAATTTTTATTGTTTACTTTTAAAATGAAATAAAATAATCCTTAAACTGTGTGAGAAAAAGGTCTCCTGAAAGTCTGTATTGTTTCACAATGGAAAGCAAACCAAACAAAACAAAACCCCAACAACAAAAACAGACCCTACCAAAACCCACTGAATAAATAAACACGTATCACATCAGTTTTGTTAGCTTTTGTAAAAATCGTTCTTTGATTTCTGTGAAATATTTGATGCTATGCAGAAGTTTCTTACTTAGCACCTTGTTGCTTCTCTGCTTTTATCCTGCTGGCAGAAACTGTTTTTTACATATGGTAACTACCCATGGGACGTTGGTCTAAAAAAAAATAAAAATGTTTAAATGCCTGACACATGTGCTGATCAACACTTGATTGAGAAAAAGATGCAGATGAAATTTGGTTTCCAAATTTTCAGCTTTTTAAAATAACCGTCAAACAGTGCTGGTCCCTAAAGGTTTTTATTTTTCATGCTTGAAGATTCGTTTTATGAGCAAAACATTTTGTAGGTTTCCAGTCACAGCTCACTGGATGTTGTTCTGAGGAACATTTGTCTCCACCACTGGAAGCAACTGTTTGAAAAAACTGTATACTGTCTTGACTTCAGAAACAGAATCACAGAATCACAGAACGTTA
>NW_010159759.1:0-228 GCF_000695765.1 Mesitornis unicolor
GTGCCTCAGTTTCCCCGTGCCTCAGTTTCCCAGTTCTTCAATTTCCCAGTGTTTTGGTTTCCCTGTGCTTCAATTTCCCAGTGTTTTGGTTTCCCCGTGCCTCGGTATCCCTGTGCCTCAGTTTCCCCATGCTTCAGTTTCCCTGTGCCTCAGTTTCCCTGTACCTCAGTTTCCCCATCCAGCAACAAGCGCTTGCGTCAGGGCCAATGCGGGAGAGGGGCAGGGGTG
>NW_010159759.1:295-545 GCF_000695765.1 Mesitornis unicolor
CCTCCATCCCCATCCCGCTCCGCTCCCGTGCAGGCTGAAGCCCTTCACCTCCTACAAGTTCCGCGTGAAGGCGACGAATGACATCGGGGACAGCGAGTACAGCGAGGAGTCGGAGTCGCTCACCACCCTGCAGGCGGGTCAGCGCAGGCAGGGGAATTGGGGTACCCCCCCTACCTCGGGGTGCCACCTGCCTGGGCATCCCCCCATGCCCAGGGCATCCCTGGAGCCTCACCGCCCGCTTTTCCCCCCC
>NW_010159760.1:0-28170 GCF_000695765.1 Mesitornis unicolor
GAGCATAGGAGGTTCCATGTGAACATAAGAATAAACCTTTTCACTGTGAGGGTTACAGAGCACTGGCCCAGGCTGCCCAGAGAGGTTGTGGAGTCTCCTTCTCTGCAGACATTCAAGACCCACCTGGACATGTTCCTGTGTGACCTGGTCTGGGTGATCCTGCTCTGGCAGGGGGGTTGGACTGGATGATCTTTCGAGGTCCCTTCCAACTCCTAACATTCTGTGATTCTGTGATAAACAGCTTCGAAGCAAGCAGATTTCCTTCTAATTTGCATCAAACTCATTCCAACAGTCACTTTAACTGGAACCCAAGTGACCTTAATTTCTCTCTCCCACCATCCTTACCTCCTCCTCCAGTTTCACCACCTTGGCCTGAGCGTTGTTCAGGGCCTGGTCTCGGATCTCGATGTGTCTCCGTTGGTCCTCGTTAGTGGAGCGTGCAGCAGCCAGCTCTATTTCCAGTTTCTCTTTTTCACGCTGTGTTTCCTTGTCTATCGAAACAAAGTGAGAGTCATCAATGGACTGCACGCATCTCTACCCAGCTTTCAGGAGCCTTTCACTCCAGAGGTTAAGGGAAGATTGTACTGGAACTTCTCAAAAGAGGGAGAATGCAAATCTAGTGCTAAGGGGAACAAAATAGATGGCTTTCAAAGAAGAGAAGAGTTGTAGCCCTGAAAAACAAGCATGGCACCTTCAAGTGTGCTAAGAATGTGCCACAATGCTGGCAAGAAGAAACAGAAGGTGCATCACTCAGTACAGTTAGGTAATTTGCTCTGATTATGCAGAGGGTTAGCGAAACTTGGCATCTCTTGCCCTCTGAGCTTTCAGCTGTGGAAAACAAACTGGGTAATTTTAATATCCCAGGCTGGGGGGAGGAGATGGCAGACTTCTGTGCCTGAAAAACCTGTGCTCCCCATTTTCACACTGACCCCACAAACAGGAAGGCTGTTCTGCCCTGGGCAGCTGTCCTCCTCCTCAACACAACACCCAGCTGTCCCACTTTGCTGCGAGTACCATCAGATGGGTCACAAAACAAGTGAGCAACAGAACTCCTCAGCCTTCCTCTACTGCCCTTAAAAACAATCCCGTGGGCCAGATCTGAGGCACATGTATCTGTTCTGTTCTCAAAGCAGACCTGCAGCTCAAGAAAGCCTTTTGCCAACACCAAGAGTTCATGTTTGATGCTTTAGAGCCACCCCCGGTCTTTTTCTGTTGCTCTGTGTGTTTCAGGAACAGGGCAACTGCCTTCCCAAAATAATAAACAGGATAAAATAGTTGGGGACTGGAGAAATTATCACACAGGGGTGTAAAGCAAAGCCACAACGCAGAGCTGATGTGCTCTGTGCATGCTGTCATTCCCAGCTCAAGCCAACCAGCTACAATGATAACATTAACACGCTTGCTGGATACATAACCACAGAATACTCCCTGAAGTGATCTACACCCAGTGCTGATGACACCAGAGAAACTGCATTCCAGAAACCAATATCCCACGACAAAGGAATGAGGACAAGGAGTGGAAGGCTTGAAAAACAGGAACCAGATCCTGGGTGTTAGGACAGACTGCATATAGACTACACGGGCCCATTTGTGCAAGCATGTGCATAACTATATTTACAGGACCACAATTATTCCCTTTCTTCTGCCAGCAGAGAGCCGGGAGCAAAGCTTAGCAACACGGAGCAGCAAAAGATCATCTTCTGCTAGGGAATCAGCACAGCCCACACACAGGTTGCAAAACAAACATGTGCACCAACAGCACCCAGAGCTCTGCAGAGCAAACCCTGACTGCAGCTCAGAGCGCATCTGTGACACCAGACACAAGGACAAAGGTTAATGTCACCCCCCTGCCTATCCTATCCCCCATCTCTCCCACCCCAGTATTTCTCCTTCACCCAGGAAATGAGTTGCTGACTGTCAGCACGCTAAAACGTAGTGCAGAAAATGGGCAGAGATGAGATGGTGGAATTATGCCAGCAGGTATCACCCAGTGCCAGCAGCCTGTTTGTTAATCTGTGAGTGCTTGCTGCAAGGCCTTTGGAGGTTTTGTTCCAGACTTTTACCCAAACGAGTACCACTTCGCTTGACAAGTGCCTGTAGCACCCCTAGAAATGCTGGGACTGATGAAATGTAGCACTGTGGTTTCCATGTTCATCCAAAAAGAGAAATTGAATGTAAGGCCTCATAGCTTTGGCCTTCCCACCTCTCTGAGTGGGAACCTCAAAAGTCCACCCAAGCAGTCTGAATGAGCGACAAAACTCACAGACATTCCTCTACGAACAGGAGGTTTGAATTCACACCTGACAGCCATCTGCTTGCAACGTAAGCCACAAGGAAGAAGCTAAAGACGACACAAAAGAGGGACACCAGCATTTGTCAGAGTAGCAGCAGTGTGTGTTACACCACAGAAAATCTCTATTTTGCAATTTTATTGCATTACCTTTTTATATAACAATTGGAGAAAAGCGAGCATTGTCAGAAGGGTGGAGTATGCTATGGGATGAGAGAAAAGCTGGCTCGTTGCCGTCGGCCTCAAGACATTTCAGCACAAAGGAAAAGCAGCATTTCACATCCGTCATTTTGGTTTGCCCTGTGATAAAACCACTGCTGTGGACAGCATTCCTGACCCTCACCCAGCTCAGCATATTGCAGGCAGCATTCATCCTCCTTTTTTGTGCTGAACTGGATAGGGCAGTGGCAAATTAAAGAGCAAAGAGGCAGGAGACCTACCAGGTTCCAGTCCCACTGGTCTTAACTCATGCCAGGACCCTTGTCAGCCTGGAAAGGTTTAATTCCTCCTCTCTCCACTGCCAGTTTTGGGCTGTCACTGCCCTGATTTCTGTCCCGGTAGAAAACCAACAGATCTGAACTACGCTAACCTGCTGCACTGTTATCCTTCCCAGGACGACCGAAGCATTTCTACTGACCCACAATGACCGTGTAACTCACTTTGTGCAAAGAGCTGAGAGATGGTTTTCCGATTGTCTTCAGAGCCCTCAAATTCCTTCTCCGCAAGCTGCTTGTTGGCTGTCTCCATACGTTCTGTAAATTTTTTCAACAAAAGGAACACTAAATAATGACAAACTTTCTAGCATTAAGTCACGTCTGCTCAGGACATTTCTAATGCAAGCTTGGGGAACGGACCTCCTAATTCTACACAGTCAAAATGAAAAGCCTGTCAGAAGCTGGCATTCACTTTTGAAATGTTTCTAATTATGACCCTGAGAAAAATGCTGTCAATGAGACAAAACAGGTTAAATAAAGTTCCAAAGAAAGTACTTCAAACAACTCTAACACATAAGTTTAGTTTTTTAATTTTTTACAAACGTTAAAACACTATTTTTTCCACCCAAATAAATCACACCGTGCAATTACAAGATTTCCTTATAATTCTCCACTAGATCTTAACATTTAGAAGATTAAATCACTGATGTCCAATTACCTGACTTCAGGGAAAAGTGTAAAACCCTATGGACAGCTTAACAGTTCTGCTGCTGCAGGCTGTTAGAAATTTATATCAGAAAATAAGAATTAAATGTTTATGCTCTGTTTTATTACGAGTAAGATTACTTAATGTAGGTCTTTGTGTCCTGTCTTCTCAATAGCACAGGGCACCACATGGCCTCACTTCTTGGGTGCAAAGCAATCTCTGGGAACAGTCTTAGTAAGAGACAAGGGGCAATGAGAGCAGATGACACATGGGACAATCAGAAGTCTTTCATGTAAAAAATTAAACTGACAGTTTAAAAGACTGATTGTGCACCTTTAAACATCTCAAATTGCAGATGTTTTTTGTCTTTCAAACTAACGCTGAAACTTTGACCCACAGTAAGGTCAAATACCATTCAACATCGCTCTCCCCTGCCAGCCGTTGTACTGCCTCAGCCTCTTAGCACGAACCAGACACGAACAACATCTCACTCTGGAAAAGGAAGGGAGATCCAAAAAGCCAGATGCCTACATTGATAAGGAGTGGCAAGACCTTCAGGAAGAACACGGAGTCTGCAGTTTGCATGTCAGTGCTAAAGGGTCACTGGACAGGAAATAAAGTTAACATGCCTGGGGCGGGATTAGGCAGTCAGCAAAAGGTCTCTCCATTTGTATAAACTGAACAAATTGTACAAATTGTGTCTAGGATATAAGACAAGAGAGAATTCCAGGCTTGCATCTGGTTTATGGCATTTGGCTTATCACACGTTTCTTCTCAATGACAAACAGGCTGGAAATGAGAGACTACAGCACGCTCCTAAACCTGTCTTTTCCATACTCCCAGCAAGCGCTTAATATCTCAGACTCCTGACTATACCAAGTATCCCATAATATTCTAGTCGTGTCAACAGACATAGTGAATTCTGCAGCAAAACACTGTCCTGCCAAGTAAGATCAACAATAAAAAAACAACATTGAAGAACAGAAGTTTTACTTCATTCACCTCTTAGATCCCTGTTGAAATCATGAAGCCTACGAATTTCTCCTTCCAGCTTGTTTCTCATGGCCTTTTCCAGCGCATCCCGCTTAGAGGATGATTTCTCCAGGTTTTTGTATGCCTCTGAAACTTGCTGAATTTCTGTTTCCAGCTGCAGCAGGAGTGAAAACAAGTGCTTACTATTTAATCACTAACAATTCTTTTCATTCAGTCTCAAAAAGGAGATGACTTTCTTTCAAGTTTTCTTTATTGAAGGAAACCTACACGTATACATTAAGTAAAATGAGAGTCTCAGGTTTGTGATGGATCCTTCTGCATAAAGAATATCCATGGTTGAAATGAAGATCTGGACTCTCCTTCCAGACGTGAGCTCTGTTTCCCCAATATGGTCAGAGATCAGATACAGCAAACTGAAGAAGTACAAATGTCATCTGTATTTTTTCTAAGACCAGGGCAGTTTGGCACTACTGTTACTTTGGGCAAAAAGCATTTATTTAAATAGCTAATGCGATATCAAGTTGAGTAAGTAAAATAAAACAAGGCAGGCAGACAAAACTCTGCTAAAAAATGCTAGTGCCACATCTTGCATTACTGATGAACTCTACAGATCCGTAAATGTTATGGTCCAAAATTCACAGTGAAACCTTCTGAGGTTTTATGTTTACACTTCTCAACTTAGTTGTGCTTTTAAATATTCAATTTACTAAATGAGGGGAGGGAAACATTTGCAGTAAAATATGTTTTATCCTTCCTTCTAGCCTTCAGTGTAGAGCTCTAATCACCCAGAGCAGGAGATTAACGTCTAATGCTCCTTATCAGGCATGGTTTTGCATTACTGTGCAAGTATGGATCATCAGCACTGCCTACAGCAAATGATCAACAGGGGGTGGAGGGAAGTTCATTTTTATCCTTCTTTCATTATCAGGAAGCTGTCAAACATTTCTCTCAAGCATTTCCTGGCCAGGAACCTTCCAAAAATACAACAAAACAAATGTATGTCCCTGGAAAGAGGTAAAACAGGGAATGAGTGTGGAAAGCCACACTGGTCACCTGAACTCAAACATGTTTTCTAAGCAGCCACACATTTTTATGGTCCCAGAAACTGCTCAGTGCAAAGAGCACAGCAAGGCCCACAAAGTCCTAAATTGCAAGTAGCATCAGCCTTTTCACAGCTGCAAGGCAAAAGCAAAGCTGACCTGCACGGCTTTAAACCACTGGTCATCAAGAAGCTATTTCTATGACACCACAATGAAAATACATCTACTTGTGCATGTTAATGATGGGTCTCACTGTGATATTTTTTTAAGTGTTTAAGCATCACTTACTGTACCTGTTTCATAAAGCCAAAAGTGGCAAATACTCAGTTTTCATGGAAGTTGCGTGTTATTGAGGGAGTGACAAAAGGAGTGCTACTTTCAGTCCTGCAGCCCAAATGTCTTTAATGTAGCCATAGCTGCAGCACTTGTCTTGCACACTGTCCTGCCAACTAGTTTTGTAGCAATGTCCCCTGTCTCATGTCATTCCAAACAAGCCCTTCCTGAAGTCTCTAAAATCTTTTAGACTGATGGGAAAATAAAGCCTGCTGCTATCCTGGACATAGGTTTAATTTAATTTAACCAGACAAGCCAGCGTCTTCAAGACAGCTGATGAGGATGCTCTTTTGAGCACGGTCAATTAGCTGTTAGTATAAAACTGAAGGCTTTGATTCTGTCTTCTGACAAAGTTAAGCTGCTACCCAAAGGCACAGGGTATGACTAATCAATATGCATACAAAAGACTCTAAAATAGATAATCAACTCCCTAGGCAAGGAATGTAATAGTTGCAGATTGGATCATTCAGTTATGGACACTACCAGGCACAGGAGAGGCCCTGATACCCAAAAACACCCACCTTCTGCAGCCGGGCTACTTTCTCGTAACACCCATCCAGCTCCTGCCGTAGAGCGCGGTTATCTTCTGACAGGATTTCCACCATCTGCTGGGCTCTGGAAACGATGGCAAAAGGATCTACTTGCATCTGCTGATATGGGGAAGGTATCTGCTGAGCCCGGGACATCACTGAATAGGAATCGCCTTGCTGCTGCTGCGGGCCTAGGAAGGGCTGGCATAGTCGGTACAGATCTCCCTGATGGACTTGGGTGGACAGGAACGGCTGCTGGGTCCGCGGCAGAATGCCAGGATCTCCCTGGCTTGGTGTCAGAGGTTGCTGATGCTGGGAAGGGGACAGCCTGGATGGTGGCGGAGACTGAAGCAAAGTCAAAGATCCCAGGGACGTCAAGGATGATGTTGGGCTGTGGTGGTGTGGTGGTCTCTGTTGTAGCTGCAGCTGCACATCTGGGTTCTGCCTGGAAAATGGAGAGAGCAGAAGTCCTGTCAAATTCATGCAGAAGATGGTGTACAAACCCAGCAACAAGGTGTGGGATGACCTGTGTAGCTCCTATGCACAGGTCTTCCCACACACAAGACTCATATGTGAGGCTTTCCTCATGTTTTTATTTAAGAAGAAGCTTCAAAATCAAATCATTATCAGAAAATATATTCTAAGTGCATGAAAGTCTATCCTCTTGGGTCTATTTTGCACAGTAACACTAAGAGAAACTCCATCAACAACTACTGACCAAAATTATTTTTATAAATTTTCTCAACATTTTGTGGATGAAAAGCTAAACTGAAGGCTGTTAGGAATGGGCTCCTTTGTTCTGTCCTGAAATGTGCCATCTCTAATGGAGAAAACAGTGAATTTTCTTCTGCAATTCAGGACACAGAGTCAAAGGGATTGGCTAAGCTCTATGTTAGTGTGCCAGCACCTTCTGAAATATCAACCAACAAGCTGCAGCCTGGTCAAATGAGACGGTTAAAGGATAAGAAAACCAACCTAAGAGTTAGAAGCAGGCTTTTGATTCAGAACCACCCTCAGTCCTATGCAGTAGATGTGTTTACTGCTCCTAACAATAAGCTGTATAGGATATTAAAGACAGATGTAGCAATCTATAACGTGCTTGAGTGTATCACAGAACTAACTCCAGGCTACACCAGCTCACATTTCCCAGGCACTGGAGATCCCCAGCTCAACTTCTGCTGTATTAGCCAAGTAGGAAACCTCTCTTGGAAGATTGTGTGGATTTATTGTGCTTGGGTGACCTCAGGAGGGAGGTTTTGCTTCCTCCTCCAAAGATGTTCAACCTTTAACTTCTCTGGATGTTCTTTATCCCAGTAGTTGAAGTCACTCCCTCCCCATGCTGCAGTCAGCCTCTTCAGCACAGACCTCAGCCCGGTGCAGACCCAGCCTGGCAGTTCAACGTGTCCTGAAACATCCTGATTTATTCTTCTGATAAAATTTCCCCCGCTTTAGGCTACAGTTCAACCCTGCAGCTGGAGAAGCACGTACCGGGAGAGTTGACAACATGAGAGTTGTGCAGCATGGAGCTGAACTGAGAACCAAAGGGTTACACAACAGGCTTCTCTGCCGATGTGCAAACACTCAGCATCATCCTTCCTGTTCTCTGCAGAAAGAATGCTTCAACTCTTCATAGCCATCCAAAGAGGAAACATCTGCATTGCTCACATCTGGCTGGCAGCGCGTGTAGGAGGTCGTACTTTCTCAGCCCAGCGCAGGGTTCGCTACTTCAGTATCATGCATCTTACGTCGCATTTTTCCCTGCTTTCCAGATGCATAGAAACCTCCAAGCTGACACTCAAATTCCTTAACAGGGAAACAAATCTAGCCTTCGTCACATAGGGAAACACAAATAGTTACTGCTCTGGTTACTGTTTCTCTCTTTCTCACACTCAGGTGACTGGTCCCTGTCAGCAACATCATTTCAGGAGCTGTATTTCCCCAGAAACGATCATACGCAGCGTGAGGATCTCAGGGGTCATGCAGAAGAGAGATGTGCAATTAATTTCCTCAGGAATGTTCAATTTAGCAGCAGCAATTTCGTTCCTCCCCTCCTGGGAGCTCAGCTCTACTTATTGTTGCATTTATTTCATTACCTTTATTTGCCAGTTCTCGTAACGAAGAACGAGGCAAAACCCTCGCATGCCATGCTCAAGGTCATCTGGTTTGTCCCAGGTAGTTTCCAGCTCCTTTCTTAGCTCACCCAGTTACGTGCAGAGTTAAAACTTTGCATCTTCAGAAACCACTCATCTCCTGGCGCTTATTCTTCACCTAATGTCATGCAGCTCTGTTTTGATGTTATAATCAATCAGGGAATAACTTTGCTGTGACATTTAACCTGTGAGGACCTGCAGAGGTTAGATCAGAAGAGATACGTTGCCAGTCTCCCTCATGGATGCAAAAAACCTTATCCTGCAAAATACTCTCTTCCAGTCTGAAGACAACCTGGAGTAGTTACTCAGAGACTGACTCACTGATATCAGTGTGTGTTAATATCATAAACCTACTGAGAACTATTTAGATGTCAATGTTAACAATCTGAGCTATTTGACTAAAAGCATCTCCTCATTCTGCCTTTTCCATAGGACCTGAGCACTGATGAAAGGAGCACAGAGATGGCCAAAGAAAAACAATAGCAGCAGCTAAATTCTGAAGGGACGGTCTTTGTACTGACATGCCTGGTAATGACCTTTTTTTTTCTAAACCTATTGTAAAGAACAACTCTAGGAAATCATGGCTGAGTATTTCTAAACAAGCCGCATTTCCAAGATTTCCAGCATCCTGGCACTCGCATCCGAAGCCTCTCACATCTTGAAATTACACCAATCTCGTAGGTTCAGGCTGCAACATGAGAGCTGGAAGCTGCTAGTTCTGTTGCATTACCAACAGCATTCAAAATGTCACAAATGTGTTTATATTCCCAGCAAAATGAAATAATGCAACTGGAGTAATACATCAATCTTTAAAAAAACCAGTCCTATAACCTCACAAGGACAACGAGATCTTGTACGCAAACTTCTACATACAGGTTCAAAGAACTTTTTAGCATCCCCACTACTTTCAATTTTGTCTTATAAAATACTTACATATATTTTGTGAGTTCAGAATACCCGAGATCCCTCAGATTAACATGAGAATTGCAGAATTTATTTCTCTGGTAAACCAATTTTGCATTGAGAGGCTCAGAAAGGTAAATGAACACAACTGGACTTTTCAAGATTTTAAAGCCAGCCTGCAAAATTTAAAGGTACAAATCACTACTGGGGTCACCTCACAGAACTGCTGAGATAACAGCAGCAGAAACCTCCCTCCACGAGAGAATCAGTGCTAGAGTAACCCTGCAGTAGTAATTAAAATTAAATCCAAACTAAGCACTTCATGCAAAAAATGCAGAAAGACTCACAAAATTATGCAATCTCCTTCCATTTGCTTCAGTGTCATAAAGACCTGGAAACAGGAAAAAAACCTTAGAGCAATAATTCCCACAAGTGTTTAAGTTTGAACGCGTAACTTTAAGGGCCACTTCACGTTGAAGACCGTATCACACAGGAATCTCTGCTTCCCTGGCACGTATGGGAGAAACACACCACGCAGCCAAGTACAAACCTGGATTTATGGCCCTGCAACTACAAGGGTCACGTTAGCGTTTAAGTCATGAATACAGAGATCTGGAGTAGGGGTAGCTCTGCAGGCAAACCCAGCCAAGAGCAGTCCTGAGGCTGCCAGAACTGCGAGTACCAAGCCACGCAGAAGATGAGCGGGGAAAGCGACAAATTGGGGAGAGCAGAAGAATGAAGACAGCAGGAAAGGTCTCCAGCTTGTTAAAATTTTTTCGGCCTTCCCAGCTTCTCCTGTGTGTTTCATGATCAAGAAGCTGCAGCTTCGTTCTCTTCCACAGCTCCCCTGCGCAAACTGGTGAGCACTGACTGCAGGAGGGAGCAGACTCCGCTTGATGAGAAAGTTGAAAACAAACCAGTGCATTTTTGTTCTGCTTCCCAGTCATACCTGATTAGCCTCTACTTTGATGCTGCTCAGGGGAACGCAGTGCACAGAAGTGATTTCCTAATGATGGGACAAATTCTGCAGACTTCCTTCTCTAAAAGTTTCTGTGAAGTCAACGGGATTAATCGCCACAGCAGGAGCTCAGTCATTTGGGCTCTAAACGGGGGACGGTGCTTGAATTGGAAAGCCAGCAAGCTCCCTCTGCACCCAAAATCACATCAGCACCAGCCCCTTCTCTCCCAGCTCTTGCTCTTCAGCCACAGGAGACCTTGCAACCCCACAGGACTCATCTTCTCCTCTTAGACCCGAGGGTTTGTTTCCACCAGCAATGCTAAAATGCAGTTGAGACACTGGGGAAAGAATAAGATTTTGGAGCTTCAAATGCAGCCAGCCCTCTTCTGCACTTTCTTTAAAATTTCCAAATACCAGCACAGATGCCTCCAGCATGCCCGGTATTTAAATTAAACCAACATCATTATGAATATATATGTGTTCCCAAACTTAACACCGCCCAAGAGCAGGTGAGGCAAACTCCAGACTGGTTTAAACTTACCATGCAGCCCATTCCTCTCCCAGACTGGGGAGGGTGAAGCATGAGAATGCTGTGAATTCCCCAATGTTTATCTTGCTCAACGAGTTTTATTTAACCACATTGTTAGGTCACCCTCAAATTCCCCCGAACAATGAGGGGAAAAACCCGCAGAACAGGGTGTGGCTTCGCCAGCAGAAAGAAGGGGCTTTGTTTCCTTGTTCAAAAAATGCACGCATTTACCGATCCACATGAATACCGATAAACACGGAGCTGCGGCGCAGCGCAGGAAAACTGGAGTCTCTGCAAATACTTTACCATCACTCCAGCGAGCCTGCAAAGACACTCGTTAGCACTGGCCAGTGCAAAGCAAAGGCGCTCCCAAAAGCTGCACGCCTTTAAAACGCTCACACCATTACCCAGCTGCACCTTTAGGAACACAGAAGGGTTCTTGTCTAAATGACAGTTTCTCTTCAAGCGTGCGGGAGAGGGAGGGGAATAGAGGACTCGCTCCCTTCCTTTGCTCCACTGCTCTGTAATTTATGGATTAGGCTTGCAATTGTTCGACCGCTTCAGCATTTGCTTGCAAAGGAAACCTCTTCTCTGTGCAGCTATTTAGGTTAAAAAGTAACCTCATTAGATTCCCAATGCTTTGAAGACAAATTTCAGTTGCTTCCCCTACTGGAAACCTCGCCAGCTGAACCTTTCTCCTCCCTCCGCTTCCCTCCCCCATGTTCTTTCAAAGCAGCCAGGATCCATCCAATACAGACAAAAATCACCCAGTCTAGAGGAGCTGACTGCTGGCGTGTTTTCAAATACCTCTCCCTTAAACAGCAAGCAGGCTACGTCTCAGATTCCCTGTATATAACATTATGAGTATTTCTGATACAGCACAACCATTAAGGATCTGTTTCCCTTTCCTGTGTGCACAGAGATTTGAGGCCTTTGAATTTTCGAAAACATTCGCAACGAGTTTCTACAATCATTACCCTCCCTAAACCCTTTCCTTCCCCTTTTCCTGGCCTCTTTATTATTTATTTAGCCAGATCAAAGGGCCTTTTCATCAGGCTTGTATGCTGCTGAAGTCATTTCAGATCACAAACAATGGTGGACAAACTCTGAAAATAGCTCCCCATAGGACTCGGAAGGTTCTGAGCAGATTCAAATTGCCCAAAGTTCAGATTCTGCTCCTAAATAAAGACTGGTTTCTTCTTCCTGCACCCCTCAAAACACAACACAATATGTGCAAACACAAACGTGCAGAGACCTCGCCATTTACTCATGTAGCAATGCCCTCCTATTGCTCCTTTGTATTGGCGTTTCAGCTACAAAATTGGACCAAAATCATTATACCAAATCCCACTTGGTCTTGGACAGGAGATGAGATGGTAAGGGAACTGGTACAGTAAAGCCTTATTTTTAGCCCACTTGAATAAAACTTCACCTTCACCCACAAGGACATCAGTGTCTGGCTCCAGCCAAAGCCAGGTCCTTCTCTAGAGGAAACCAGAACTGGCTGAGATTTCAAATGATGCAAGGAGAAGTAGCAAAAGCTGAAGGATCAGGCCGGGAAGAGGCACAAAGCCCGCTCCATTTTCCACTCCTACACTTGGGTCCACTGAAAATAACATTTCAGAAACTCTAAAGGAAGCATTATTGCTTTCCTTCACTTTCTCCTTTCCTATGTAGCACTTAGATGGAGTTTAAACCTAAAAAAAATCCCTCTTGTCTGAGCAGACTTAATTAAAGAACAGCTTAAGTCTTGCAATAAGCAACTGCAAGTTTCTACAGTGAATCATGTCATAACTTTGGCTTTCGTAGCAAACCTTTTCTAAGGCTCTGGAGCCTCAGCATTAAACTTCCCCATGCCATAAAGTCAAGCTGGCTTGGTTTGGGTTGTTTTTTCATTTGTGGGTTGTTTTTTTTTAAAAAAATAAGTCAGGCCTTTCTAGGTAAGCTACTGAAACCAGTCACAGTCCTTCCAGATGTGGTCTGCAGCTGAACACAAGATGTCATCTCTTATAATAAAGACAGAATTTTTGCTGATAGAAAACCTGTCTCAGGAGTATCTTCCCTGATGTGGCTGTCATGGAGTTTGTTTGAAGATCCTGCTTACCTGACTGACCCGTACTCAGGAGGATGCTGATACCTCATCATCGGCCCATCAGATCTCCCCTGCTGGCTCATGCGATGATCGCTATAGAAATGTCCCGAGTCCTGAGGTTTGCAGTTCATAGATGGGGTGGACACATTTTTGTAAGGATACTCTGGAGGAGGACCCCGCTGCTCCATTCCTTTCATGCTGGGTTGGGCTGGGGGCTGCACCGAGTTCTTGTAGAACTCATTGGAGCCCGAATTTTTGTAAGGGTCGCTGGACTGCTGAGGAGAGAGCGGAGAGAGGGGGGAGAGCGGCGCGCTTGTCACGGGCGCATGGGCCTTGACACCACTGGTGGCCAAAGACAGCTGCATCAGCCGCTCACTCAAGGAGCGGACGTGCCCTTGCTTGAGGTCCTTAAGTCCTTCATCCTGGTGGACCTTCCCTGGGCTCACCCGCTGAACCGTGGGCCGCCCTTCAGTCCTCATCTTTTGGTTGGTGACCCCCGTTACGTAAAACGCTGCCCCAACGCTAGCGTGCGGCTGGCCCCTGAAATACTGCGACTGGACTTTGGCTTCCTCGTAGGTCGGGAGATCCTCGCTGTTCTGGAGTCGCGGGGAGAGCTGCTTCTCCATGATGCTGTTGTCCACCTGTATCTCCTGGCCCTGGGGCTCCTGCCGGGCAGCATGAGTCACGAGCTGGTGGTCCTGGGAGCTCAGCCCTTCGTTCTGCGATGCTGGACTCCCAGTGCTGTTGAAAGGGGGGGCATTTCCTGTGGCTTGCTGGTGTAAGGCAAGAAGGTTACGGTTGTCATTTGGGTTTCCGTATCTGAGCTGCTCCTGCAGCAGGCGCTGTAAAACTGTCGTAGCTGCTTGCTCTTCTGAATTCCTCATCTCAAACTGTGGTGCCTTTTGGGTGGAATGCAAAAGCTGCCCTTGACCTAAGGAAAGGAGACATGGTTATTAGCGCCTTAGTGGATCAAACAAGAGACATTTAAGAGCAATGGCTTGAAATCCAGAAAAAAAGCAGGTTAGATTACCAAAGGTTCCCATAACAATGAGGGTCATCAAGGCCCTTGACCTAAGAAGGACTTGTATGCCAGGGGGCAAAGCCTCAAAAGGTGATGAAAGGTGACTTGCAAATTTATAGGAATATCAATCAACTACAAGCTATAGGGATGCATGCCGAATACCTCAGACAGCAAGGCTGCTTTCAGGCTGAAAGGAGACCTATAATTCACAGGATGATGGTAAAAATGCCTAAAACCTGTTTGCTTTACACTTAAGGCTACCAAGAGTGAAATACGTTTCCCATCTTTGTAGGCAGACAAGGATTAAAGGGTGAAATCAGCAATTTGTCATTTTCAAGGGGAAAAAAAAAAGAGGAGGACCATTAAGATAGTATATGGTTCAAAGGAAGTAAAGAAATCTGAGCTTAGATCACTCAAAGCAATTAATGAATACCTCATTAGCCAGCAGGTTTTCAGTGTTATGAAATACCCAGAGTGAGATCAGCACCTACTCTCTCTGCTGTAGAAAACACTACGAACTGGTGCAAGTGAGGACTCTGTAACTTCCTGCTATACAAAGGCAACCAAATCCTCACACATCTAAATATCATCAGCTGAACGCATGCAAAGGCAAGAGGAGGAAAAAGGAGTTGTTTGATCTATGGAACAGAAAAAGACTTCTGAGTGGCTGGAAAAAACCCACTGTGTACCAATGAGAGAAGCACAAAGAGCCAATGCCAAGCACATCCTAAATCCAGATTAAGCCAGTGATCTACACTTTGCTCGGTCTCCCACTGGACTCAGGAATTTGTCATGGAAACTCAGGCCCACTGGCCTTGCGCGAGTTGAAATATCCAAAATTAATGATACCTTTGAGACATTTAACTAAAACCAGAGCTACTTTTGAGCTAGAAGAGTTCAGAACAGAGAGTATGCTTTATTTGTTGGCTAAACTGTGGCTCTACCCCAACAGGAGAACACATGTTGGTATTCTAGCACTTTATTTTGACACCATTTTTCTGCACAACGTTTCCCTTAGCAAAAGGTAACTTGTCCCCAACAGCTCGTTCCGTGGCAGAAACCAGGATGGACAGAGTGAAGAGAAAGTTAAAATCCACCTCATTCCAGGCTGCCTCCCCAAACCAGGAATTCAGGCCCTGTTAAACGTGTTTCTTCTGAGATCGTTTGAAGTGGCACATACCTATTTTCTTCACTTGGACTTCCTGGGTAAGGAGAAGCAGCTCTGCCACATGGGGGTCACACACAGCCTTCCTCCCGCCAGTCCAAAATCTGCACTCAGAGACAGCTTCACGCTCCTCTTCGGTAGGCCAGATCACTTGACACTCTCCTCGCTTCCAAAATAATTCTAAGGAAAGCATTGAAAACATCATTTTAATCAGCAGATCAGACCCTAGAAATAATAAACTTTGGCCCATATTCCAGATTATTCTGTTGCAGATTCTTGTTTGCTCCCAGAGCCCAACAATTTTGATCCCTTTAGGATGAATGACCCCCGCCCCCATCCCTCGCAATCCACTCCAGCTGCTGCTTTAATCATGACAATTTCTGCTCCAAGATTAGATGTTGCCAAGTAATACTCTGTCCCATCTGGGCCTTCCAATGTAACAGTGATTAAAAGCCGTTAATTCTTTAACTCCATTGTTTTATTTTCTGCTAAGAACGAAAGCTGCAGCACAGATGGTGATACCCTGCGCTCATGGCTCCTTTTCCAGCGGTGCTGCATATTTCAAACTATATCAGGAGAAATCTTTTGATGAAAGGTGAATTGGTTAAATGCTGTATAAGCTTCAACAAATTCTGCCTCAGAAATGACTGCGAGAATGATCAGTATCCGAATACTGGGTTTATTTTAGAGACTGGGAAAGCGAGGGGAAGAAAAGGACACTGACAAAGCAGATGCCAGAAATATATTGCAGAGCACAGCTATAATTCCCAAACCATCCTTTAATTATGTTACTTTTCTCTTTCAGAATATAAAGCACTGAAGAAACTTTAACCACTGACGGGAGAATGAGGAGAACAGAGGAAAATGTGCATTTAGGTGTGCTATTCATGAAGCAGTTAAATTTGTGACTGAAGGTGTCCTAAAGTCAAACGACGTAAAATGGAACACATTTGTGCACTGGGTGCGCTTATACAATTCAAACAGAACTAGTGAAATTAAAACTATTCAGTGAGATGTACGATGTAACTTCATTTCCTGGAATGTGGCAAAAAAAGAAAGCGAGCAGAAGCAGCGAAGGAATGCAGACACGGGTACTTCTGTCTCTGTCTTCTTATGGCACACATCCACACCCACCAAAAACTATCTCAGATCTGCAAGGTAAATAGTTGAGGTGTCAACAGTGATTTCAAGGCACATGAACAATGTCTGAGCGCGGAACAAGGCTGTGTTGTGTGGTTCGGTACTTCAAGATGGTGGCTGAAAAAAACATCTCATGTCAAATTCTTAACTGGTGACTTAGCTCGAGAGGGATATATTGAAAACAGCTGCCAGCAACTATGCAGTAAAGAACCTTTAAACCAGGCATTTCAGATAGCAGATAACCAAAGCAATTTCGAGCCTCTTTTCCCAGTGTCGCACAACAGAAGTTAAGGATTCCTCATACCAGTATCATCATCAACTCCTCTTTTTATTTTTTCTTCTTTTCTTCTCTAACCAAAGTTGCCCTAAGCAACTCTTTTTATTAGAGCATAAAAAGGCTTTTATTATGCAATACGATGCTGCCTTTCCACCCAAAGATTTCTTTTGTTTCAAGTGGAAAAATCTAAGGGGGGTAGGTGGTGGTGTTTATTTTTTTAATACAAAGATACAACCCAGCTTGAGGTTCTGCCTTAAAGATTTTCTCCACGGACAGATTCAATCTGTGCACATTTAACTCCTTCAAACGCTCAAGGAAGTAATTCTGGATGCAACCATTTCACAGAGTTTCCCTTCACAGCAATACACACTTTTTCAGCTGATCCGATGAAGGGAGGGCACGGTTCACATTGAAAGCATTTGCTGGGATGGAATACTTCTAATGAAAGTGTGGATGTAAACTAGGAATCAGCCTGAAAATCCAAAATATGATACAATATGAAGATATCCTGGCCAAAAAAATCCACTTTCTTTAAATACCAACTGCTAACATGAAGCCTATTTTTTTCCAGTTTTCTCTCTTTTTTTTTTTTAATTAACAAAGAAAATCTTGTGCAACTAACTTGGGTGGCAGCATTCCTGGGATCTGCCTTCTGAGCAAGCTGGAAACTCACGGCAGGACCAGGGAGTTAACTTCTGTATGTAATGAAACACAAAAAATGAACAGTACAACCGGTTCTGAGGCCCACGTGTTATTTATTTGCCCACCAAACTGTATTTGTGTTAGGCTCTTCCAGCAATTTCAGTCTGCAGTGTGCCAAAGATGGAAATCAGTGAGGTGCACTGGAAAAGTTGCTATGATAGAGCTGGAAAGAAACTGGAATAGGCTCTGTAGACACTTTAAACAGATGTATTTGGGTGTTTAGCCTTAATCAGTGATAACCTGTGCCATTCATTAAATAATTTTGGACCTCGCCCTTGGGAGCCCGGTGCTGAATTCACATTACCAACAAGGGATGGGGCTGAATTCACATTACCAACAAGGGATGGGGCTGAATTCACATTACCAACAGGGGATGGGGCTGAATTCACATTACCAACAAGGGATGGGGCTGAATTCACATTACCAACAAGGGATGGGGTTGAATTCACATTACCAACAACTCTGCAAAACTGTACTGGTTTATGGGCTGGATGGTGCACTCCTCCTCACCACAAAGCCTAGAAAAACCTTGCTTTTCAAGTGGAAAATGCAGTTCTAGACCAATTCTGTTCCAAGGAACCACCGTGAGGTGGATTTCCCAGGTTGAACCAATTTCACAGCTTGGTTTTGAGCATCATAGCTCTACCATTTTACTGCCTTAGTCTAACTTTGAGTCTGAAATTGTTGATGGTAACTTCATATCTGTATGTTCTTGAGTGAAACATCAGAGTCTAGAAGTGGTGGACGAACAGGAACTGTGTTGCATGTAACCATGCTGACATCAAGAACGGGCATAAGAGGGGAGGGAACAGAGGTATTATTTAAGGAAGAAAAGAGCCATGTTTGCAGGGCTTTGTGTAAAAAACTCAGTAGCTGAGGCTTCTGTCTTAAGCATCACATAATTATACAGAGGAACTTTGCCAGTCCCTCGTGAGGAAGAAAGAATGATGAAGAATTTAAAATTATAATACTGCCAGGCTGCAAGGAACCAATGCGGCACATTTTTATGCAGCATGCAAATATTTGTCAGCATTATAAAAATAAACAAGCTTCGACAAGTGAGCTACTCACCGCTGTTTGATGAGTGGCTCTAATGCCAGAGCTCAATTAACCTGCATGGAGCAATCATAGCCTCACAAGTGAAGAGAAGCATCTTCCTTTAGCTTGTGAAACTAAGAGGAATGCAAGAGGACAACCTGTAGATACTTGCCCAGAATTACTGCTTAGCCAAGACGCTAATTAGCTTATGCATCAGGTGGGATGGGAACAGGTTCACCACCTCAGCAGGCCTGGAGGACAGTTAAGCACTTTCAGTTTTACCATGAAATTTCGCGTCGCTCGTACACAAAACTATTCAGTGACTGGCAGGCTTCAAACTCAAGCAGTAAATTTTGCTAAGTAATTTTGTGTTTTTCCTAAAAGTGCATGGGACACTGCTGTTCCTGACTGGGAGCAGGTGGTGGGATGCCATCAGTTAGATGAAGTCTCAGGTTGATTTTTTAGGTGTAGGGTTATCTTCAGCCATACCTGCACACCATATCTGTCAACGAGAGGAACACTAAACAAATACAGCATAGAAAGGACTGGCTGTGAAGTCCCCAGGCAACCACAGGGACCAGCTCCCATGCTGAGTCACCCACTGTTTAATAGAAATATGCCTTCGCTACATGGCCTACGCAAACCCCAGCAGGCTGATTGCCTGATCCTGCAAAATTCGCTTAACACAAGTCTAAGACCACTGCAAACACGGCTGTTCTGCACACACACTCACTTTGAAGTGGCTACGAGCACCGGGCTCCCAAGGGCGAGGTCCAAAATTATTTAATGAATAGCGCAGGTTATCACTGAACGCTCGGCGTTTCATTTCGGCCCTACCCAAGGAGGAAGAAGGGAGAGGACACATGCGAGGGCAGCCCTTGGGAATAAAGGTTCCCAACGCCTGGCGCCAACTCCCAAACCTGCAAGGCAGCATGTGGCGAATCCCGGAGCTGCAATAGCGTTTTAGCACCTGCTCCTGATCAAAAGTGGGTTCCAGACTCCAACCTATAAACACTTCCATTCAACCGTCCCATCCCTGCGTGCCTGGATGTGCTGACTGCGGCTCAGGTGATCCCGCAGGGTGGCACCGAGCAGGTGCATGGAGCAGTGCCAGCATTACTCATCCTCATACCACAGGGACAGCGTCACTGGGCAAACGAGAAAAACTTCCTTCTTTTAGCTAAAAACAAGAACAATGCCACCCGCAGGGGTGCAAATAATATAAATAGCCATTATATTAGATCATCGGGCACTTAGAGCAAGAGGCCACCACAACACCTGAAGATTGGCCACAACTTTAACAACTCTTTGGGCCAAAACCAAGTCCACCTACAGCAAGAACTGGTCTGCCTTGTCAGTGGTATTGGGATTTGGGTGCAGAACGGTACAAGAAAACCTAAAAAAAAAGCAGCAACGCTCTTGGTCTGGCTTGAGACAAATAAGTCAAGATATGAACACAGGAAGAGCCCCTCTAAATAACAGTTCTAAGGGAAAAAACTGAAAAGACCTTACTTGACCTTTGAATTACTGCTCCTTCACAATAAAGTATCAATATCTGCACAATAAAGTACCTATAATCTTCACAAACATAATTTCGGTTTTATATTACAAAGGGGAAGAAAAAAACCCCAGAAGAATAAACACTTACAGAGCCTGGTATACAAAGGAATGCTTCATGGCTTTTAAGCATTTTGATAAGAATGCTATGGAATTTCAAGTTCCCCTCTGAAAAGTCAAAAGTCAGAGGGGCAGAAGAATTTATTCTGAATATAGTGGTCTAACAGCAAAACCAGCATAGGTATATTCTTCCTGCTGCTTTTACTGAGAATATTTCTATGTGAATACACCGCACCATTCGGTTACTTAAGCTGTTACACAGCACTACCAAGCACTACTCACATTATCTGCAGAGACACAAAGCTAATCGCTAATTCCAACATAAGCAATAGGAACTTAGATGGCTCAAGATGTAACCTTTTAGATGTCTCCCTGACAAAACCTGACCAAGCTTACACAGCTTCAGTCACATCAGGTCTCGTTTCAGAGGGCTGCCTCCCAGCACATACCTGAGCAAGATTCATCTGCTTCAAACTTCCCAGATTTCCAGTAATTATCCTTGCAAAACTGGGGAATTGCTGCAAACCCAAGCTGCAACTCTAATTCAGCATCGAGTTTTGTTTTTGTCCTTTCAGAACGCTCCGCTTCTCACTGCTGCTAGCACTCAGGCAGCGCCTCGCATCTGCCGTCAGCAGCCCCTGTCCCACAACTATCCCAAATATGCCCCTGCACCATTTTCATTGCATCGTGTGGTTTCTCCATTCCTTCGCTGATTTAGTCCAGGCCTCTCCTCGGGGCTCTCAGATAATGAAAACCATGTGAGAGTAAAATGGAATCTTCAAGCACACAAACCAGTTTCGTGTGCATTATCAGAAGGGAGTGAAACGTTGACAGCGCATCATTTGTCCCTAACGATAGGATCAGGCTGGTTTAATTGCTGGTAAGATAAAAAAAAAAAAGATTAGAATCACCAGCTGCATTAAAAATAAAGTCAAAATCTGAACCTAAAAGCTCAAGTCCTGAAAACAATGGAAGTACACTCCCCAAACAGATACACCCTACCTTAAGGTAGTTTTTCCTCATATGTCAGTTGTGACACACCAAAAATGTGTATCATACATTGACACAAACAAAAACCTCAGGGGAAGAAGGGTACAGAGCAGAAAACAATCACTGTGGCCTAACTTTAGCGTGGAATTTTCTGGCTTTTTCTAGCATTACCACAATTTAAACCATTTTAAGCCCCCATGTGAAGGAGCTCTTCTTTCACAACGTAGTTTTGCAGAATCTAACAGCACTAGTCACAGACTACAGAAAGCAAGCAGGCACAGGCCCTCCCTTCAAAAGCCTGCTTTTTTATTCAGAAAAAGAAACAGTTAAAATACAGTTAATTTATCAGTTGTCAGCCTAACAGTGCTGGCAATGCTCATTCTGAGATGCTGTGGCTCAAGGAAGGGAACGAAACCAATGCAGTACTGGGACAACCCAATATAGCTCAAACCAAGCCCATTTTGTGATCTCAGCACGGGTTAAAAAGATGGACTTGTTAGGGGTTTTTTTTAAAGCAAAACCCAACAGAAGATGCAGACCACCACATTTTTAGAAGGCAAGGACCAAAACCACTTCTATCGTAACGGGTTTTTCATGTGCACCTTGTACAAACCTTTAATTACTGGCAAGATGATTAATTAAGCCTCACTACCACACTAGGAGGAAGATATTACTACGTTCGTCTTGGCGCGGCGTTGATTGGCTAAACCCCAGCCTACATTTATGTTCTTATTCCCACAACTATGGCAGCCAGTGAACTGATTTCTTTCAATGCAACTTTTCCAGCAACCACTCTAAAGCAGACGCAGTTGCACTGGGAAATAATTGTTTTTAGGTATATTACTTAGGAAACTTTGTGTAAACCATGCCAGCAAAACTCCCTCATTGCTAATATAAACTTCCTCGCTACTAGAAAGGTTTTCCGTAATAACTGGAGCAGCAAACTTTTTAAGCGCAGACCCATGGTTTTGATCAAGGACGTGGGCATCCCAAAATTTGTGCAAGCAGAAGGCGGGGGAAATTGCTGAGTATTTTCTGCAATGGAGAAGATGCTTCTGCAAGATATCCCTAGCAGCTGCAGAAACAAAACACCAGAGCTACACAATATTCTCTAATGAAGGAAAACTGCTCCAATCCTTCCAGATGCCACCCGGGCACTTTGGGATGGGGCCAGTGGCCTCCCATATGAATTTTCCCTTGCCATCCCTGCTTCCCCAAGTCAGAAACACACCGGCCTTTCTCCTGGTGGTAAATCCACTCTTTCAAAAAAACTAAGATTTTTTTAACACTTTTTATTTTTTTTCAACAAGATCTGAGTGCTGCACGCCCAATCCCAACTCGGCAGCAGCAAAAGCTGGGTTTTTTTCATGTAACTCTGGAGTACTCTTTTCTGTCTGATCTTACCCAAAGGAAGGGTTACTACATAAATGCTCTCAGTCTCTTCAACCTTTATCGTTCTGCAGTAAAAAGTGTTTCAAATTGCAATTCGAATTTGAAAAATTTTCAATTTTTCATCAGGATCCAGTCACGATGATTTCAGTAAACTCCAGACGCCCGATTCCTCGTGCACCTTCGCAGGCTATCTGAACGCTGGTTTGATGAAATAAAAAGAAGTATGAAGGAGGCTTCAGCTTTGTCTCTTTTCAAAAAGACAATGGGAAAGCTGGCGTGGTGTCTTTTCCCACCGTGTTTCTCCCAAGCCCCACAGCAAGCCAGGCTAACCCCAGTATGAAGCAATCAAATCCATTTCAGCTGCACACAGAACCACTGAAATTAGGAGAGCAGGAAAAGTCCACCAAAGCCTGAAGTGAACAAAGTCACTGAAATGTGGAATTGCTTTCCCTGAGGGCTACAGTAAATAACCCTAAGGGATTAAGCAATTCTTTTAAAAGACAAGTTGTGTAGAGACAGAAAGCATTTTAAAGCAAACAAACATCGCTGTGATACCATTCTTAGACAAGGCCTTACAAATGCTCATTCATTCATTAAACAAAAACTTAAAATTGGCTTAATTCACAGACATTCATATAACTGCTCAACAACATCTTGCTCTACAGTTAGACACTGTAAGTGTTTTGCTAATACAAATAATAGCAAAGCCTTTAAAAAGCAATTTTATTACACCAGTGAACTTTTTTATGGCTTAAACAAAGTCTTGGTGCTATATTCTAACAAATACTGAGGACTCTTACACAGTCCAACAGTAGTTATCAAGGAAAATGATCAAAGGCCTCTACAAACTCCAAAAGATTTTCAAGTATTTCATATTTTTAAAAAATAGAAGGTTATTTTAAGCTTAGACACAACCAAACCAGACAACAGTCACCCTGGAGAGGATGAGAAATTAAAAAGCACCAAGTATGAATGGCAGCATTTATCTCTGAAGCCCTTCTGCAGGCCCAAGAATGCAGCCTGCGTGCCAATAAAATAAGAGATGATTCAGCTATTGGGAACAGGAGCGAGCACTCCCTTTTCCAGTGCCAGACCAGCACCACGGGAGCTGCTCACACCAGAGCATGATGCACCAAACCACCACTAAGGACAACCACAGCTCATGATCCCCAGGCCCTAAGGGAGCCACCAGCACACATCTGGTTTGCCCGAATAGCCATTTTTCAAGATACTGAGAAGTCTCAAATATGTTCTGACTTAAAAAAAATTACACCCAAGTGTCTAGGTAAACACAAATCTCATCAGCACTGAAAAACTCCTTTCACTTGCAGGCACAGTCGGCAAACAAGACAAATATTATATTGCAGATTTTAAAATTTATTGCTCCTAGGAGCGCTTTTACAGTATTATTCCCCAAAGCTGTTGTGATTTTTTTCTGTCTTGAAGGTTACATTTCAAGACCACTCTGGAGAGCCAAGTAATGTGCAAGATTGAGATATCTGCTGACTTTACAGTTCTCCACACAGTACAGTATTTCCACATGGATACAATTTCAGCATCGGATCTGCTCAAAGCATGAACCGAGCATTTTTGCAAAAGCTGAAGGTATGGCCGTGGCGTGGAGGCTGCAGTTCTTCCTGTGGCCAGCACCGCATTCCCGAGCTGTTTGGGAATACTCTCTCTCCTGTCCAAAAAGTTCTAACAACCAAGATGGTCTTGCAGCCAAACTGGACTCATAGGGCAGCAATGTGCCTGTTCTTTCATAAATACAGTGATTTAAAGCATACAATATGATGATGCCATATATGGGGCATGTATAGAAAGAAGATCAGGCATGCGGTGGTTGAAAGTTTAATGCAGAGAGTAACTACTCATCAGAAAGAAAGGCAAGTGAAGAACTCCTGAAAGCAGAAAACAAGCTCACAGAAATGGGTTGTGGCCCAGATTCAACACAACAGACTAAAGCATTCTGACAAATCCTCCAGTGCTTCCTGAAGCTTTCCACCCCTAGCAACAGGCAATTTGGAACACGTCTATGAAGAACCAAGGGATCCAAGACCTCTCTTGTATTTCAGCGGACAGAGGAGGAGAAAGGGAGCCTTCAACCTCACTGCCAACCCCCAAGAATGGCCGTTCTCACCCCATTAGAAACACTTGGTCTCCATGGAAGGGGATACCTCGCAGCAAACATTGGCAACCAAGGACATTCCACTCCCACTGCAGCGTCCACAACAGCAAAGAGAAAGAAAAAAATCCATAGTTTAGTTTAATACAAACTCTTAACGCGTTTGAACTTTCCTATATGGGCTTTGTCGTCCCATCAGGTTACAGTTTTGTAGGTCTTTAAGTAAGAATGAAGCAAAAACTGTAAAACCAAGCTCTGAACAGATAAATTCATTCACAGCTAAAAGTATTGGTATATTAACATACACTTGGACTGCTGATAATTCAAAATTTAAGATTTATCTCTGTCAATACGCTAACGTGGCCACAACCTAAACCTACAACAGATTTTGATCCGTGTTAAGGAAATAAAGCCTTTAAAAAGCAATGCAGCCTTATTTCTAAAGAAACCAAAAGATTGGTCAGTCTGCTGAAGAAAGACAGAATAAAGAGAAGAAGAGAACTATTAAATTATCTCCACTTCTGGGATTCTTGCTACCTAAACCTGCAACAGATTTTGATCCACGTTAAGGAAATAAAGCCTTTAAAAAGCAACACAGCCTTATTTCTAAAGGAACCAAAAGATTGGGCAGTCAGTTTGCTGAAGAAAGACAGAATAAAGAGAAGAAGAGAACTATTAAATTATCTCCACTTCTGGGATTCTTGCTATTCTTTCGCAAAGTGAATGGCTTATGCTAACGAGGATGCATCTGAAATGCATCATTCAAGCCTTCTTGTACAAATATAGTTCTTATTTATCCCAAAAGATCCCCACCAGCTGGCAATGTTTGCATACAATGTTAAACCCAACTTCAAGAGCCTACGCATTATGAGTCATTTTACATTTAAAAACAGTCGTTCTCCTTGCTATTCTTGAAGCTGGTGTATCCCATGAGAAGAATTTTAGTGGCATTCAACAGTAATACATGATGTTACCACCCTAATTCCTCTAGCACAAAGAAGTTACAAGTTTTCTGTTGTTTGGTGCTGGTTTTTTTTTCTCCTAACCGTGCTTTTCCTACAGAACATCTTTGGAGGGGACAAAAGGGTTTGCACCCAATCCCTCCTCTATGAATCAAATATTTATGCTATATCCTTCTCAAGTACTTTCATCTTGTAACCTATGGAATGTGCTCTCCTGACCTTAACACTCAAGCATGTCTAAATCAGCTGCCCTTTGAGCTGTATTACAGACTACAGAGAATTTTTATACATTTATATTACAGGCACATGAAAACCCTGTGGCCCAGCCGCGGCACTCTGTGCTACAAAGCACACATTAGTCCCAAGTCACTCAAGCACGCTTCAGAAAACAGCAATACTACGACTTTTCCCATCTTTCTGGCACAGTCTGATATCATGTGTCACCACAAATAACTGGAATGATGAAGCATGCTATCAGTGTATTAACCAGCCATCGCAATTTAAATATGTGTCATGCCAAATAATACCACAATTATGAGGTGCCAGCACCGCTGCGCTCCCATGGCCCACTCCAGGGCCCATTCTGCCGGCTCTGCGCTGCCCTGATCCCTTTCTGCCTCCAACCTCCTTTCAGGGCTGCCTCCAAAACATCTCCAGAATGACAGTAAACTTGGGGAGGAAGACCAGGTGCCCCTTTGCTTCCTCTTAAAAATCCTACCCTATTCCTCAAGAAAGTGCTAGAGCAGAAACAAATCATATTGTGTTGAGTTTGTGGCTCCCAGGAATGTCTTAAGGATGGGGGTTTTGCTGCAAATAAGCAGGAAAGGAAAGCAGGAAAAGGAGAGGGAGACCAAGTGTCTCAGATGAATCTGCAACTTCAACTATGGGACAAATTTCTGCAGGGTCAGCTTGTGACCCTGCTCCTAGGAGGAGCAGTCACTGAGGTAACCCTGGGGAAAGTCTGACCCAAAGATTTAACAGGCTCATGGTCTTGATGGTAGGGTTCATGTTTTTATATCAGCCCTGAAAAACCAACGTGATGCTGCCCATCGCTCACACAGGAGCAGCACAAGGGCACAAGGCAGACTCCAGAAGATGGTCCTTGTGTTCCTACCCTGATTTGGCAGAAAGGCTCAGTCCACAGAAAAAGCCAAGGGGAGCAGAAAAAAGCGTGACAGCAGCCAAAACCTACACTGTGTCCTCTCCCCCAAGACGGATCCAATATTTAGCATTTCCTGTGTCATCTACAGGAAAAACCCACGCAGCGGGGAAGAGCACGATGTCAAGGCTGGCTTCACCGCACAAACAGCCAGATCCTGCTGCTGGGGGTGCCGCATGGTTCCATGTGGGACAGCGTAACCCTCCCTGCAAAGAGGAGTCCTAACACCAGCCACACCAAATCCCACAGGTCCTGCCCTTGCACGGCAGGGTGGTGGCAATGAACCTCTGGGGAAATACAGAGCTGGGGAGAAGGGAAAATAGAAATCCATAGCAGTATTATCACTTGTAAAACAGCACGCATTCAGCACTTGGCTCTCAGAGAAAGGAGTATGCTACAAAATATGTTTCCCTGCACAGAGACTGGGCCTCCATCCAGTTATCATGTGCACGTCCCTGCTGCGTTTTCAGTCTTATTTAAAAAAAAACAAATCTCAAAACAAAGAACACATATCCTCATACTCCGTACAGTGCCAAAGCATGTTCCCAGCCACGCTCACTAATCTGGTAAGGCGTGTTAATGATGGGTTCGACACTTTTCCACCTTGTGACACAGTCGCAAAGCACTCAACATAAAAGAAATTCCAGGGTGAAACAAGAAATTTCCAGCGCTTGTGAAGCCCTGTTTGCACACGTGCATACGTAAGCGCACATACATGCTTCTCTGCGAAGCATGACGAGCAACAACAACCTTGACACATGGATTACAAGCACAATGACTGCGGTTATCTTTGCAGAAGAAAAAAGCACCACAAGAAACGCGGCTGCTTTCAAACACAGCCCGAAACAAACCCACTGCAGTGACTTCCACTCAATTTTACTTTATGCAATTACACAAAAGTACATCACTATTAATTTTGGCTATTTACTGGGAAACAGGTGTAGTAGTGTATTTTTTTTTTGCAAGATGAAGAGTAATCTTTAAAGGAGAGAGGAGTGATGGGCAAAAGCTGACAGAAAAGAGAGCTAAACGCCCAGGTTTATGCTGCAGGAATGAATGCGGAGTGCCTTGCGCCATGAGCACGTCTCTTACCTACTGATCCGCTGGAGACAAAAGGGTTTCCTTCTTTTCAGAAACTGGACACTTGTAGCTCCTTGGGTCAGTCACACAAAGCTTCCCTGCTGCCAAAGGTATTTTTTTCCCCTCGGGTTTTTGTTGTTGTTGTTTGGTTTTTTACTCCAGAGAGTAAAGGGCAGAACAGCGGATTCAGCAGGGGCAAAGGGTGGAATTTGAGCCTCAACAGGCAAACTGCAGAGCTCTCTCCAAAAGATGTTCTATTTCAAGGCGCTTTCACTTGCAAATCCTTCTTCATCCTCAGGGTCAATAAAACTGGAAGGGTGGGAGTAAACTTTTTTAACTGCAGAAATAAACTGGACTCCACAGAAAGGGGAACGTGATATCAACTGGATTTGTGGCTCGACTTTTATTAAAAAATAAATATACTTTCAGACAGGCGATCGAGATAGGTGAGTAAAAATCCAACAGAGTCGGACAGAACCTGCCGGCAGCCCTGGGAAGGAGGATAGCGGTATCTCAGGAATGGCAGAATAAACAAAAAGACGGC
>NW_010159761.1:0-36778 GCF_000695765.1 Mesitornis unicolor
CCTCAAGGCAATCCGAGGCTGAGTTGCTCTTTCAACCCCACCATGTATCGCCTGGTGCACTGGACATTACCAAAACCTGTTTATACTATGAGCCAGACCGATCCTTACAGGTATGAGAGAGTAGCAGGAACAGTGGTTGAGTTTTTGAAGCAACAAGAAGCTATAGACTGTTTCTGCCCATAAGGTAATTAGTACCACAGTATAATTAGAGAAGAAAGAACAAAAGGAAGATATGTATCGCTGAGGGCTTCAGTTTAATTTACAAGGAAGTCTAGGTAAACAGCTAAATAGAATATACACCTCTTAAAACACGATGGGTTGGCATTAGATTTTAGAGAGCACATATCAGTTTGTAAGGGTAGAGACAATGGTTCTGAGAAATACATCCATACCTTTTAAAATATCTTCTTTAGGTTGAATGTCCTTTTATTGAAATACATTTTATTTAAATAGTCATACTCCTATTGGACTGTAGTGCAATTCTGTATCCTGAGTAGGGTGCTGAAAATTTCAATTAAGCAATAACTGGGGAAGATTTGTCTGCTGCAGGTCACTCCCTCCTCCAAGCCCTGCACCCCTGCAGTAGCTCATGCATGGTGGTGATTATGCAGCACAGAGGTCTCCTTTTGTCACATCTGTATTTGCGTTCTTGGGCACGGTTGCCAGTATCTGCAAGGATGCTGAAAAGGTGGATCTTGTTTTGAGGCTGGGAAAGGTGCTTTGAACCTGACTGATTTGCCCATTGTTTGCACTCACCTGCAGTCTGTTGTTCCAGTTGCCTTCTGTGGCACATAGGAAATAGATTGTTTGGAAAACCTCACTAAATCTGGTACTAAAAGCAGGACTGTCTGTGCTGGGGGTGTCAGTAGATGGATTAAGAAAGCAATGAACTCTGTGCCCTGATTTGTGTCTTGCCTGCAGAAGTGGTTCTTCACATAGCTGGTACAATATGCCATCAACAAGCTGTTGGCAGAACGTCAAATTGTTACTAAATAGGTTTCTAACGTTGTCTGTTATGACTTGCTTTGTCCTTTGATATATTAGTATGGCATCTTCTTTTCCAGGTTGAAGATGTGAAACATACCATGAGAAGTCAACTTTGCGCTGTGCTTCAGCTGCTTGGAGCAGCCCACGTGTGTGGCTGTGCTGAACTCCTTTCTGCCAGCATTCCTCTGAAACACTCAAGAGCTCCAGGTAAGCCAGGATCAAGCAGTGGTCACTGTGGGCTCTGTAATACTTTTCTTTACCTTATGAGCTTCCCTGCTTAATGCCTTCTGCTTGCCTCAGTCTTCTGCTGTGGTTTTCCCATAAGGTTATGGACTATAAGGGATATTCAGTATCTCATTTTCTGCATAGCTCCTATGAGAAAGATCATCTGCTCTTGATAGTAATACAAAGAATGCTTACAACTGGCTAAAAACAAGTTGATTCCAATAAAAAATAGTAAAGAAACAGTGCACATGCTGAAAATTAGTAATATAAATTATTCAGCAATTATTTTCAATAAATAGCACATTTGGGGAAAATATTAAACGGACGTACCGTTTAAGCAAAAAGAAAAACCACTAGATTAATTGGAAAAAAGTGCTTAGCTCAGGGCTGCACTTGTTTCTGTTATAGTGATTGTGGCTGGAATGGTGGCACAAGAGCCATAAAAAAGGATTCTGGGGTCCTCTGTTACGGTAGCATCACTTGAGACCTCTGTGAGGGGTGTTCAGGTCCTGTCTTATCTAAGTTTTCCACTAGTGGAAGTCAAACATCACACTCCAGCCTTGGGTGATGACTTAGATTGATGAAAGAAAATTAGAACTTTCAATTCCCTGTCCTAGAGGGAGAACATAATGATCCAGACCAATCCCACTTACCTCTTTGAAATTATTATCTTTTTAAAGGAAGTCAATGATTTATGAGATGTTTAGTGGGCAAAAATCTCTGCAAACAGTGGCCTGGCTGGGTTATAAATGATTTGTACACAACCTGGGATTTTTCTAGCAATTCATATGCTGTCTATCTATGACTAGGGCTCCTTCCTCTGAGTTGCAGAGCATACAGAAATAAAAATTATTTGCTGTGCTTGGGTACAGCTTAGGCAAGGGTAATTACTGCATGGAAAGATACTCCACTTAATCAATGGGCTGATGCACAACTCATTTGAGGTTTCCTCCTTTGCTTCGGCATAAAGGAGAGGAAACAGAAACAGGAAACAAAACTGGAATCCAGGAAAAACATTCAAACTCATTCTGAAAACTCTCTGCACTACAAGTTGTACAAACGCAGAAATAAAGAAAACACAGAGGAAAATAAACTGCAATGAGGAATTAAAAAAGGACAGTCTGTGATCTGGAAAGGCTTTAATAAGAACAGAAAACCAGGACCAGCAGGAAGATTTTATTTTGGGGAAAAAGGGGAAAGTAGACACAGAATGCAGCTGCATTTTTGGCTTTTCTGAAAATCAGGCTGCTGGTTATTAAATCTTTATCTTCAAAATAAGAAGGCCTTGTGGGAATTGTTGCTGTGCAGGAGCTTGATCAACCTCCCAGTACAACAATTAAAGCTTTTTGATGGTGTGAATGAGTGGTGTGTCCTACTCATGCACATTGCGTGCATGGGTCAATCCAGTATATTTATATCCAGTATATATATCCCTTCCCTTCTCACTGTGGAATACCTGAAGTATGCAAAATGAACTCTCGTGTGGGTCAGGACTTCGTTTTGTGTGCATCGTCAGGTTAAAGACGTTTGGGTGTAGACTGTACCGTATCTGACAATTTGTGTGTGCTCAGTATGGAGCCATGTTGCATAGAAAATATCCTGATCTGCATCATTGTTGAATGAGAGCTCAGACTCAGGGTGACGTGGCTTTTCTGGGAGTTTGCTTCTCTGTGCAAAACCTATGACAGCATTATGCCTCACCACAGGGGTACTCAAGCTACAGAAATGTGACTGTCTCCTTGTCTGGGTGTATCACTCTGTGAACAAATGTGTGTGCAGTACACCAGTTGCTAAAATGAGAGATCCCTCTGAGGCTTTCAGGGACATGGGTACAGTGTGCCAGCAATGTGCTGTGAACTAGGAAGGTTTGGTTCATGGCACCCACAGGGGAAATTGTGTGGAAATTTAGGAATTCTTCTGCCCTTCATTTTCCCCTTTGAAAATTTCTTCCTTTGGAGCACCAACACAGGCTTCAAGGTATCTAACCATAGCTGCTCAGACTTGGAATTACTAGCCTGCATGCTATAAACACTAAACCACAGCTATCCATAACACAACACAACATGAATAAAAAACTACTCGTAAAAGCATTCAGGTTTTAGGTCGTAAGACTGTATATTTTCTTTCCTGACTACCCTGTTTTTGAAGTGTGCTTGAAGTAGACATGACTAGCACCTCATCAGTGATTCGTTTCCTCATGAAATGGAAACTGGCATCAGGAGAGGAGAGGGAAAAAAAACCCAAAACTGGTGGAAAAAAAAAGGCAAGATAAATGGCTGGCTTTCTGAAAAGCACGAAGTGAAACAATGGGACTAAATGAGATACATTCCTGACAAAGATCTCCTCTGTTCTCTAAAGGCTTTTATTGTACCTACAGTTATGTTTCATCTTTAAAAAGTAGTGTTCTTTATTTTATGTGAGCTCTCTCCCCCTTGCCCTCTTTTCTGCTTGCTGAGATTTAAGTAAGCTCTTGTAGTGCTCTATCTCTGATCAGGCTTAAAGATTTGGAAAGCCCTGAGTTTGCAAGGATAAAAAGGCCTTAGTATCTAGACACTGATAGATCTGATTCATCACCTTGGGAGGACATTACCACACAGTCTGTGCCACAGAATGCCTTGATAACAAGCTCTGGATTTTTCTTGGCATGCACCTTCATTTAAAGGTCAAAGCTTTTCCAAAGAAAGAGGAATTGATGGGTTAGGGAGGCAAAAAAAGATGTGGTCACATCATCTTGACAAAGCCATACTCTTCACCGAGGCCGGAGGATTTAGAGTGAGAACAGCGGGCCTAATTCTAGCTGAATAAAAGGTGCTTTTAAGCTGCTCTGAGCTCTGCACAGGAAGCAGAGCTGGAGCATAAGTGCGCAGGATGGCAGTCCTGCCCAGGCTGGGTTAAGTGGCTGGAGCAGGTGGTCTCACTCCTGCTCCTTCTCTGCTTGGGAGCAAACAAGTGGCAAAACAGGGACATGTCATCCCCAGTCCCGACAAGATCCTGACATTACGCATGAGAAGAGAAAGACACCCAGTTCAGTGGAACCGCAGCCTTGCTCTGGTTTTACTTAGTGAAATGAACACCTCCAGTTTTAGACCAAAATGCCTTAGCCTTGTATTTCTGGTTTTCTTCCCTTTCTTCCATATCTGAGCAATAAACCACTGCATAAGATGTGCTAAACTTCATCTGCTCTTAATCAGGATACCTCCCTGGGTAGCAATTAAGCAATGATGGCTGCCACTTAATAGGGATGGTAATTTCCACTTAATTGGGGTGTTTTCCAGTGCCTTAGAGTTGTATGGGTCTCTATGCATTGTCTGTCTCTGGCTTTGTGACTTTTTAGCACTGAGACACACAAACAGTGCTTTCCCATCACCTTATCCTGTCTGCTCACTTAACCCTTCTGTAGCGGGCAAGGTCAATCGATATTGACTGTTCTACAAATTCCAGTGGTCAGCTAATAATGTAGCAATGCCTTGCTCTCTTCAGGAACTTCTCAGCCCCAGCACACAACCTCCTTCCTTTCCTCCCATGTTTTGGCATTAAGTTCACTAAGAACAGCAAAACAAAGCCCCTCTTACGAATTCAAACCACTGGTGGCACCATGCCACAGAATTTAATTTCACCATCTAGCAGCACCAGTAAAAGCCTGCAGGAGGACCTGAGCCCCAGGAAAGTGGGATTAGGAGTAGATCTAATTCTTTTTCTCCAGGCTGTCCTGTAATCTGCTCTCTCACACCAGCCTAATCTTTTTATCACTCTGCACTGAAATTTCATGATCTGGAAAATTATTCCACTGTGGAGTGAGCTGTGTGTGAATAACTGATTTGTTTCTGGTTGTGAGAGTGGATCAAAAGGAAGGCAGGTTCACCATTTGATGGAGAATCAAAAAGCTAAAAAGCAGTTTGCCCTGTCATAAAGCATTAAAAAATTCTAAACACCAATTTAAAAATAAATAAAACTGGAGAAGTCATATATGGTTTGGAGCTAAAAAAAAAGGAAATAACAAAAATGTCACATGTTGACATTTATAGAATTTTTAAATTTAGATTACTGAAGTGGGAATACTGAAAACGCCCTGCTTGCCTCAGCATTGCCTAGTAGCCTGCCTGATCTAATTTTGAAGAGAAGAAAACTGCCAGCAAATGGGAAACAATGATCTTTTGCCATGTGCTGATTAAATGAAAAGCCTACAAGGCACTCCCACAATGGACAAATGAGCAAGTATATTGCTTTAATTGACATAATACCTGTAGCAGGAAATGGTTATATCTTCACAGTGTTTACCAACACACAACACAGGCTCTCCAGCCCTTAAAAATCTATTCGAGATAGTAGTTGTCATAAGTAGATTTCATCAAGGCTTCTAGATATTTTCAATTTTAATCCTATCTGTAAAACATTGACTTTTCTAATCAGTTGTGAAAGTAAATCCTCAGGATTTGCCAGATTATGTGTGAAATGCAATAGGGAGTCCTTAAATATATCAGTAAATAAACAAACACATAAATAAAAAAAGTAGAGGGGGAGAAAGCAGCACTCAGTATCCTGGCTACAATCCATGTTTATTATTAAACTTTAAAATGACAAATCAATGGCAAAATGGAATTAAGTAGCTGTGTAAGCAGAGAAGTAATTTCATCAGTGTATGAGATGCTCATGTTTTACATTACACAGAACATGGTGTGTTTGCTGAGCAAATGCAGAAACATCAGTGAGAGCTGGAATTGGAGCCAAGGCTGAAAGGAACTGGGATGCCATCCGAGAGATGAGGCCCTGGGGACAAGTTTCTGAAGGTAACAGCATGGGCAATAAAGTGAAAGTGATGCATTCAGGTTCTCCAGAGAAGATAATGAAACTTGCTTTATGATTTGACGGTAGAGCTGAGCAAGAGGAAGGGCCTTGTCTAGAGGTCAAGGCTGATATGGTCTCAACTACTAGGTGGATATAGTTGTAACCTAAGACTGACCTTAATTAACTGATGTGTGTATTAGAAGGCATTAATGTTTTCTGTTGTAGTGGAAACTGTGCAAAAGTGAGGTTGCTCAAGTGAAGATCTGGAACACAAGCTACGTGTAAATCTGTACAGATTTTGGGCTGTTCTCTTAGGGAGTGCCCCTTACAGAGTATGTCCTATTGGATATCCGTTACAATCATCACAGCTGAAATGTCATCTGTGTGCATAGTCAGGGGAAGTGGTATTAGGACTAATAACAAGAAATTAATTAAAAATAAAAATAAACTTATGTGATAGGAAAAAAGTTCATGAAGGTAGAAGATAACAGACATGAATTAAATCACTGGTTGCTGCTCCCAAAACAGCATTCTATGACTAAATGGCCAACATTACTGTATGGTGATGTGACAATATGTGAAAATCAATGGAAACATATATGAAATTTGTCAGCTTCAAGTTGTACAGCTTATTACAGTGATGTTTTCTGCAGAATAAGGTCTAATTCAACTTGAGCAGTAGTAGAAAAAAAATCTCACTGTATGGGAACACGTGCTATGAAACAGTCCACAGCAGTCAACAGATGCTATTCATAGTTTATGGTTTGCCCAGTTGTCCCAGTTGGGTTGTCTGAAGCCCAGCTCAGATTTGTTTAAACTCGGCCTCAGCTTGGAAAGGTCTGTGGGTTGTTAAACTGTAACACACATCGAGAGTCTCCCTGGACCTGCCCGCACCAGGAAACTGAATCAAATCCAAGACACTGAAGTAGGCTTAGATGAAAACAGAAATACCAGGGGTATTTTTACTGCTGCTGTCTTCCCCTGTGCCAGATCAAGCCAAAATTGTCCCCTACCTGCATGCCAGAAGGCTCTAAAGTTCACAATAAAGGAAAAAAATACAGTGGAAAAAAATGTAGAAGCAGCTCAAAATGATGGCAAATCTGGAAGTCCAGATTTCATCCTGAACAGGGGAATTTCTGGGGTCTGTCTTGCAAGAAACAGTAAGTGTTCTGAATAACCCCCGAATATGTAACTGTAGATCAGGATGGAGAGAGAGTTGAGGGAGTGTTGCCCTCTCTTCACTGTGTCTTGTAAGCACTGCTGACAGCCAGATAAATGCTTTGACTACCTGGTGTTTCTCACATAAAAGGTAAAAATCAAGCTCTGCCCGTGACCCAAATTTTGCCCTCCCCAGATCTTGCAGTCATGCTTGAGCCAGCTCCTGTGTGTGCTGCTGCGAAGGAAAGAGCGTAACTGAGGTAGGAAGACGGTGCAGTTCACAGCAGCACAGAGAAGGGCACAGAGGGCACAGTGGTTTTAAATGAAATAGAAAGGAAAAGAGAACAATGAATCGTTTCCCTAAATCAGTGAAGGAATCTCAAAACTACAAAACATCCCCCATTGTGTATTTTATGGCTGCTACAGAGCTCTATTGATGTATTATTGGCATAGATGCTGGAGAATCATTTTATACAAGGAAAAGAGAAAGCTGGAGAGTAGCTGAGGATTGACTACTAAATCAACATACAGAGGCTTTCAGATGCTATGGGCCAACAAATCACAAGTCAAGTGACTGCTTGCTCTTTTGTTATTATGTGCTGTAGTTGTATTTTATACCTTAGTATAAAGGCAGGCAGGTCCTGCTACTGCAGGAGGCTTCAATTTAGACTAGAACCTGCTTGGACTGCAATAAGTATGAATTTTAGGGTCTTTCTCTTCTTCTAGGTTTTCTTGTTTGACTGCCCTAACACCGCATTTTCAGCTTTTCCTCTGCAGTCATGAGCACTAGAAGCGTTATCTCTTTGCTCACAAGACCTAGCTGAGGCTGTAGAGGAATCATGAAGTATCAAAGACCTTCAGTGGAGTCAAGAGAACTGGCAATGCTGACCTCCTTTCCTCTGTGTTTTCATTTCAATTTTTATTCCAAATCTTCTTTACTTCCTGTCTTTAGCAATCACTTTGGTTGCTGAAGCTCTTGGGGATGTGGTTCAGTAGGTTTTGACCCTAGTTCAAGGGAGCTACATTTTACTGATTGGTAATACTTAGATGTACAAGTATTAGTGAGGATGTTATAGTTGCGGTTATTTAAGGATATGAGAGATGCACCTTTGCAGAAAGATTTAGTATCATTTATTAGCTGGTCTGATGTGGTTGGAAAAGCAGTTTTGGGCACATCAACCTTTTGTCAAATATTGTATTCAGCCTAAAGGCTGAATAACAAGGATGGACATAGGAACCCCTGTCCCTCATCCTGGCTCTGTCCCTGCCTGCTCTGGGACCTGGGTCAAGTTCATTCCCCCTCTTCGAAGGCTCAGTTTCTCATTTGAAAGACACGTAACACAGCTGAACGTGTGCAGGAGCAGTCCTTGGTTTAAGGAATATGACCTCAATATTCCTTAGCTCAAGACTTTAAATAGCTTCTCCGTATTTTACATTGTCCTGCTCAGTGGGACAAATGCTCTGTGGTTTAGCGGATCAGTGGTGTGATCTAGGCTTTGCTTTTCTTGATATGTTTCTGGTGGAACTGATTGCTAAGAAAGGAGCTAAAAGCCAAAAGGGTTTGCCTCTGGTTGCCTTGTTTCAGTACATGAGGTTGTTCGGGGCACCTGGTTATTCGTGTAGGTGAATCTACCAATGCTTAGACTGGGGGCTGAGCTTGTACCACATTGAAGTCCTCTGCACACAATGGCTGTACAGAATGTCTGGTTGTCGTGTTCATTAATCATCTGTGCTGAAAAACCCTTTAAATTACACTATATTCAGAATCCATAAAATACAATTAAAATATGTGAATCTGTTATATCATTTAATGAGTACATTGAGACCTGAAAGCTTAGATCAGATGTAAAACCGATACGGACCTATTACTATTGATTACTTAATAAATCGTTGCAGCCTTAGAGAGATTGTTTCCCCTATCAATTCGCAATATTTTTTCTTTTTATCCATCAAATCTTAAGTTTATACAGTCTTTTAAAACTAGTTTGGAGTAGTAATGAATAACCGTTTCTGCAACTAGTA
The DNA here is from genome assembly GCF_000695765.1 of Mesitornis unicolor. Taxonomy (NCBI): domain Eukaryota; kingdom Metazoa; phylum Chordata; class Aves; order Mesitornithiformes; family Mesitornithidae; genus Mesitornis; species Mesitornis unicolor. The sequence goes on from NW_010159761.1 coordinate 9,178, forward strand.
TGCGTTCTTTACCATAATTTCTTCAAGTTCTGTTCCCTTTTGCTCTTTGATGGCACAGCAGACTACTAGCAGTAGTGTGAAGTAGCACAAAAAAGCCCCAATCCCTTCCCCCAGCATTTTAGTCACAAGCACAAACATATTTTAGAATTAGTATCATTTTGTGGGAGCATGAGTACAGTGGAGTTAGAGCACTAAAAACTAAAACCTCATGGTGTAGCAGATTTGAAAGTTACCCTAACTTTGAGTCTTTCATGCAGGAGGAGGAAAATTTAGAAATAGGGGTTATGCTGGCTTTGCACTGGGAAAGACTTCTTTACTACTTGCATATAGCTTGCTGGGTGTTATTATGCAACTATCATGATGTAGAGCCATGCGGGCTTTAAAGCAGGAGGTAAAAGTTTTATTTAGGATATTGTTTTATTATTAACTGCTTTTCCTTCTACTTAAATACATTTTGTATCAACCGTACCTCATATTTGTTTCATGGTGAAGGCTTTTCTAGCAGAATTTGAAAAAATCCCTGTGCTTCTTTCCCACAGGGGCTGTGTACCAGACCCTGCTGGCCAGCCACCGTGCTGGGCAGGCTCTGTGGGGTGGGCCGTGGAGGATGAATGCACTCCTACATCCTCCTCCTGCCTGCCCAGCCACAAACCTTGCATCTCTACAGAGCTGCTGACAGTGAAAGCCAAAGGATATTTCACAACAGATTTTAAGTATCTGAAACCAAAGCAAATGTCAGGCTGCTTGACAGCGAAAGATAGCCCTTTAGCACAGCCACCTGTATTACCTTCCATTTTCTTGATTTGGCAAGATTGCAGGCTTCAACCTCATTTAATACCTTTTCTCTGCATTTCCTTCCTGTAGGGTAGACATACATCTCCTCTCCCTTCACTTGTGCTGCACAGCTCACCAGCTGCATGCCAAAACTTCCAAGGGAAAGGCTCAGGAGATGAGAAGTCATCAGCAGCAAAGTACCAATTTCATGTTAGGCAGTGTGTCAGTAATATGAGATAAAACAGCCCTTTCACCTGTTTAAAACCCTGATGCCTACTAGACATTCAGATGAGCACTTTGGGCAAGTTTTGTATTTTCAGATACCAAGGTCATATTCTTAAAGATGGGCATTTAAATTGCATACAAAAATATTCAGGCAGGGGAGTAAAGAGGTAATTGCGCGTATGAAATATACAGTTGCAAACACCCACTGGGTAATTGTGCGCTCACAAGCATGCAGCTGCACCTGCAATTTCCTGGTTTCCTTGTGGAATGACTTGTCTGTGGCCGGGTGTGTGTGTTTGGCACGTTTCTTCTCTGCGCTTGAAACTGTGGCCCAAAGCACCGTGTTGCTGTTTAGCACAGATTTAAGCTTCTGATTTCAAAGCTGCTTTAATTAGTAACTTGCAGTCAGTGTACTCTACCAATTCTTAGTCCACTGGGATATTAGCAGACTTTATTGTTTCTTTCTGTCTTTGTGGAACTTCTGTAAATCTTTTCTTTGATAGCAGCTAGGGTTTCAAAGCTGCCCACATTTGAGCCAGAGGAGACTAATAATGATCTAATTAATGAAAGATATTTTTCTCTGCATTGCTGTATTTTATCTCTTCCCCAAAGACTTGTTGGTGCAAGACAACCTCAGGCACCAGCTAGATTTTTTTTTTAATGCATTTGAGAAATACACAGATACATCTAAATATATATATATATATATCCCATGTTGTTCTTACTTGAGTGTGTAATTCTTGAAAAATCTTCCCAAGTGTAACTTGGATTTAGGAAGTAGCTTTGTTATTCCCAGAAGGTTTTTCTTCCAGATAGGATTTGTTTCTCTAGCTCAAACCGCAAAGCCACTTTAACTCTCCCTAAAAGACTTTAGCCTGTGTAAGCTGCAGTGTAGGACATACTTATTATTACCCAGTGGGTATCCATTGCCCCTCTCCTCCTGCTTTTTCAATTTCACTTTCTTTTTATTCATTAATGAGCTCTCTTAATTATTTATAGAAGCCTTAAAATGCATCAGGGTTGGATTCCACTGTCTCTTCTTGCCACATTGCACTGCTTTGCCACAGGAAGGGCACAGATTCCTTCCCAAAGGCACGAAGAGCGTTAGCAGCTTTAATTGGTGGTGCAGTGACACATCATTATGCACTGGGTGCACAGAAAGGGAGTTCCTGCTGTGCACTTAAGTTCAGTGAGTCTAGCTTTACAGCTCTCTGGTGCCAAATAGCACTGGGCAGGGCCTTGACCATCATCTTGCTGATTTTAGGCAGGTGCAGGACAGGTTCAGTGGATTACAGGTCCTCTCATTCACCCAGACTGTCATGTTGCGTGAACTGACTTTTGTTTTTACCTACACCTTTGGCAGATCTTTTTTACATATGTGTTGGGAGCCAACTTTTCAGTCCAGCTTTACTATCCCCAAACTTCTCCCTTTCCAGCCTTGGCTCATAACTTCCAAATTAGCCCCCAGAGGTACCATTAGTACCCCAGAGGTACTAAAGTGTCAAGTCTGATCCACGCAACCACAGAGATGCTGGATACTGTAGAAGGAGGCACAGGGAGCATGACAGAGCAGAAGAGAAGGGAGTGCTTCAGTGGCAGAGATTCAAGCTGGTGGGCAAGTTGTGTCACTTTGTGGTGCTCTATGACCTTGAGACACTGTCTCAGTAAATCATGCCAAGTAATTAAAAACATAATTTAGAATTTACTCAGTATTCTGACATGCTAGTTATACACTGGCGATGCCTTTCTGTTTTCCTTCCCTCTCTCTACCATGATTCTGGGCTCCAGTGGAGTGAAACCACCTACTGAAGGCAAAAACTCAAACACAATTAATGGCTTGCTGCCAGCCACTTAAATACAAAGGAGTTGATCTAGCCCAGCCAGCTGTCAGCAGGTGCCCTGGAACCTCCTGCTGCATGTTGAATGGTCTCCTCTGACACTGCAAGCAAAACCACAGGTTCTCCTGCAGCATAAATATTTCCTCACTGGTTTAAATAGAAAGCAGATGTGTCTCATTTACTTGTGACCCTGAACACTGAGACTAGTAGCAAGGCAAGAAAATGATGGTAAGATATGGGGTACTTTAGAAAAATAATGAAGGCAATGATAGAACTCAGAGAGAAGCTGCCATGTCAAGGGCCGTCATTTACCTGTTTGTTAAACTCTTAGAAAATAGATTTTCATTGGTGAACAGTGGAAAAGTATTCCCAGGTTTTGGATACTGTTTGTCCCTATCCTCTGGCCCAGCACAGTATGCACCACAGCTGAGTTGCCTTGTCTACCTGTGGGAGTCCCAGTTCCCATGTTGGTATTTTTAGCAGTGTTATGGTAGTGAAATCAAGGTGTGAAAATGAGAAAAGGGACTCACTGCCCTTAAGAGAAAGATTCTCAGTAAGAAGGGGAGAAAGAAGAGGAGAAAGTCAGAGCTGCTTCATTAGACACTGAGGTGCAAGAGAGTGACTTAATCTGGGACAGAGCTGGACCATACCTGTGTTTCTGGCAGGCTTGGTCAACACCAACCTTTTACCACGAAAGAGAAAACAAATGCAGGAACAGCTGTTTGGTGTGTGAGCAGTTGGATAACAGCAGCCTACCTGATCTCCAGATATGACACAGAGTAAAGTTGTAGGCAGAGATATTGGATCTGTGGGAGCAGGCAAAGGACCAAGACACCATTTAGCAGTGCCTTATTTTCAGGACATGGCTGTGTATGTCTATGCCAGAGAAACAGTGAAATAAAGCAAACTAAGCTGTGTTCCTCAGTGGGCAGTGTCTGATGGATGAAGGTGCTTACTGTATTTCTCTTGCACTTATTTGGAAGGGAAAATAGTACAAAACATAGTATCTCTCCCTCACAGTTCAGTTACTTTGACAGAAGGTTTCACTGGTTTTCTTTTACAAATGAAGCAAGTCAGGGAGGATATTCTCACCTTTCTTTAAGCTGTGCTGGAGCCTCTCACCACCAGCTGTTTCTGTATTGTTACCCATCCCTGCCATTTTGTGGGGCTACAGCAGAGCTTATTTCTGCTGGTCGCCACCCTGCTGGCAGTTAATAGCCTGAGCACAAAACCAATCACACAACAAAAAACTCTAAGAGCTAATTCATTTTTAATTTGTGTCATTTAAAAATCCGTTGCATCTTCTTGCAGTTGGATTCTAAAGTGTGTCATTTCCTCAGGCAGGGAGGCAGCCTTTCCCAGTTTTGGATGGAAGACCCAGCTCTCGTATCAAACCATTGTCATGCTGGGTAAAACCTGGTGCAGCCCATCTGTATCAGATTAAGTTTGACTTAATTCTTTTTTCCTCTTTTCTTGGCAGAGCTTTGGTACTTCATTTATTAAAAACACAAACTCGACTCATGCTATAATGGCCCAGCTTGACAATAATAAATCTTACAAGCAGGTTTGCTGTTTGCGTGCTTGAGGTAATGATTTACGTTCATTCACACAAAACTTTAGGGTCATAGTTCGTTTTTACAGCTATGTATTTGGAAATCGGTGCAACAAACTGAGGAAGTGTGGTGTTCCCCTCTGGTGCCTGTTCCAGTGGGAGAAAACAGCCCACACCACCTGCCAGCGAATGAAGTTGCCTTTCCATTTGAGGAGCAGAGGTCTGTGCTGGAGGCACTGGAGGCAGCTGGAGGCAGCAGGCATTACATGAGCCCTCAAGGGAAGGCCGTGGTACAGTTTTCTTTGTACCATTCTGTGACCATAAATTTTACAAGCATTTATAGTTTGAGCTGTTATTTCTCATGCCTGGTTGATGATCAATGAGTTGTTAATTTGGAAAGTTAAAGTAGAATCTATTTAGTTTGTGTTGCAAGCAAATAATTGCGTGCGTGGTTTGAAACAAAATGGGGCCCTTACTTTGGATGGGACTTAGACTAGCAAAGTGCACCAGGATATTAATGTAGCATACTTTTTCAGCTTCATTCAAATATGACAATTAGGCTATGGCTATACTACTTTTCTTGGCTGTGTCTGAGTGCAGTTGTCTGCACTACACAGCCTGGGGTGTTATGTCAATAATTCCTGTAGTATTGGGCTTGAATTCAGGCCTGTTCTCACTGCTAGGCTCTGGTTTCCCTGCCAGCTGATACAGCTTGCTTGGCTCTGGGGATATCGAGACAACAGGGAGCCTGGAGCTACTGTGCTCATACAGACATCCTTATAGCGCCTGGGTGAGACACAAACAGAACAAATCTGGAAATAGATCTCAGTGAGGACTGGCTGCTTAGCCTAGCTTGAGGAGAAAAAAAAGAAATGCCTTTGCTGTGCCACTAGGAACAAGAAAAAATTTTTCCAGAGGGACAGAGCTACCTTCTAAATTTGGAACTGCCTACTTTGTTTTCCCAGTTCTGCCTGTTCAGTAGCAGACACAGAGGCACGGGAACGATGGCGGGACACTGGATTCATTTCTTTCTGCTCCCGTAACCAAAGGAGCTGTAGACCTGTCCTTTGGATTTCATTCTGCTCCTTACAAAGGTATAATAATCATGGTGAAGACAATGAAGATCCCAAACTGAGGCTCCATTCACAAGTTTCTGGCAATTCTCAGTGGCACAGCAGGGCAGCTGGTCCACCGTCGTACCTGATAAGCAGCAGCAAACCCCTGACTGTCTGCTGCGGCTGGGTGAGATCATTAGGGTTGCACTTCTAATGTCGACAAGCACAGAGCCACCGCTGTGGGGAAGCCTTGAGCCTGAGAGCTGCAAGTCTGTTAGCGTAAGTGCCTGATAGCTGTCTTACTCTCTTTCTTATTGCTGTGTTCATAATGCTAGGTGTGAAAAAATTAGCAAGATGTGTAAACAGTGGGAGGAATTCTGCCCCTCCCGATGTATGCAATATGAGGAGCAAAGGCAGAATGTCAGACTATCAACAGGACAAGGTTTATTTGTGCTTTCCTGCCTGACTCAATGCATTTCACTGATGTCGCAGATTTCTATCTGAGAGGGTTTGATCTGTTTGGGTTTGCAGACGGGTCCTCCAGTCATGCTTCCAAAGTGAAATATTGAGTAACTTATTTTTGGATTTTATTGATCGTTTCTCCTTTGGAAAATTTTTTACATAGTGCTGATTCAGTCCTAGGAATGGTAGGTCTTCCGGACAAATCAGTATTTGGCTCTTTACTGCCAAAATCCTGGCCAAATACATGCTGGACTCAGTGTATGGCAGAGGGGTTTGCTGGCTGTTCCCCAGCCTTGCCTGGAGGTGGCCAACCCTGGAGCAGCACTTTACAGCTCATGTCTTTTGTTCAGGAAGACAGGATATTTGTTTAAAGAGGAGCAACCATGATAATACTTCAAAGTCAAGTAATTCATTTAAGTGGGGAACAGGAATATGACACTGACAGCATCAGTGTGAGGCTCCCACAGCAACCACAGCAATATGCCTCAAAATCTGAGCAGCTGACATTCATCTCCTGTAGACTGAAAGGAGGGGCTGCCCAAACCCACCTTCTCCAGCCTATTTTCCTCTCCCATCTGTGGACCCCAAAGGTGCTAGCTATGTTTCCTGTGAAGCTTTAGTTATCATTCTGATCTTCAAGTTAAACAGGAAAAAAAATAACCATTGTGCTTCACTGAGCTAAGGAAGGAAAAAAAGTGAGATGTTCAGAAATATCAGATGCAAATATTGGCTTACCCCATCCCCCCCAGCATTGGTTATTACTGAAAAATCAAGGAAGTTTGAAATGCACTTTGCACACAGACTTGGCATAAATAATGCTACTTTGCATTTCATCAGCCTTATTTTCCCCATGGGTTCACTGTCATCTCTCATTTAGGCACCACAGGGATGATCAACTTCAGAAAGAAGTTGAGATGAAAGGTGCCAAAATATGAGTGGGTAAAAAAATTCCTGGCACTCAAAAGCAATCCAGAAAACTTTCCACTCCACAGGTGCATGAGCACTGGGGGATGGAGTCAGTCTTTTTTATTTTTTTATGGCAATCTTTTTCTGTATCACTATTATAAAGATTTTATGAAGCCACATTTTGCTTTTAAAGTGTTCGCCAACAATACCTGATATTGTTTATGACATTAGATGCAGTGTTTTCCTGATCATTGTGAAACTAGGAATTCCTGTGCACTGGAGAGAGGGATGCAGGAAATACTTGAATAATTTGTTACCTTATTTCAAAGTATATTTGATGCCATAAACTACAGCTGTTATCTACGAGGAGAGGAAAATCATAGAATGGTTGGAAGAGACCTTAAAGCTCATCCAGTCCAACCCCTGCCATGGGCAGGGACACCTCCACCAGACCAGGTTGCCCAAAGCCCCATCCAACCTGGCCTTGAACACTTCCAGGGAGGGGGCACCCACAGCTTCCCTGGGCAACCTGTGCCAGTGTCTCACTGCCCTCACAGTCAAGAATTTCTTCCTAACATCTACTCTAAATCTCCCCTCTTCCAGTTTAAAACCATTCCCCCTCATTCTATCGCCACCTGCCCTTGTAAAAAGTCCCTCCCCAGCTTTCCCGTAGACCCCTTCAGGAACTGGAACGCTGCAATAAGGTCCCTCTGGAGCCTTCTCTTCTCCAGGCTGAACAGCCCCAACTCTCTCAGTTGGTCCTCATAGGGGAGGTGCTGCAGCCCTCTGATCAGCTTCATGGCCTCCTCTGGACCCTCTCCAACAGCTCCATGTCCTTCTTACGTTGGGGTCCCCAGAAGGTAAAGATAATGGCATTCCGATTAAAAGATTCAGTGAGACAGAAGAGTATTTCTGTGGCTGTGGTGCCTCAGGTAGGATTCAAATCTGGGTTCACATTCCATCTTCCTATTTCACCCAGTGCAAGTCTATCTCTTGTACCTCAGTTTCCAAGTTGCTAAACAGGGATTGAAATATTCCTTTCTCTCAGGCATGGCCTGCAGTGACCAGTCAGACAGAACAGTGTATAGCTTCCTGATACGCACTTTGCAAGTCCTTCACGATGGAAAAGGAGGAGAAAAGAGCAGACTTAAGTGTAGAACAACATCAGAGGTGGGAGCAGAGAGGCAAGTGTAGCCTGAAAGCCAAACCAGTGACTTCAGAGGAAGACTCACAAGGCTGAATAAGACCAGGATCTGCTGACCACAGAAGGCAGTGACTGATCTGTGGATGTGTCATGCACAGAGTGAGGATAACCCAAGGGATGGCTGGGGAGGGAACTGGCCCACTCATGTACACAGAGCACAAGGAAGCCTTGACTTTGAATTGGGCTTGCAAGAGAAAATACAAAGACTAATAATACAGACAAGTAATTAAAAATACCTTGACAGCAACAAAAAAGGGACAAGGCGAGATCAATTCATACCTTTTCAATACAGATTGGTACATGTAGAGGTGCACAGAATAGTTTGGGGAAAGGTGAAGCAATATTCCAACAGCTAAATATCTCCATTTTTATTTGTTTTATATTCAATGATCTTCCAAAAGGGGATTGATTCAAGACATCTGAGTAATACAGCAAAGCTAATCCACACGTGGTTCAGTACAAGGTCACCATTCTACATCCTCCAGAGGAGATTTATATACCTCAGTATACATGCATTTTTCTTCTTATTTGACTGTGTGTTCATTCTTTTGGAGAACGATGAGTTATAGGTAAATGTGAAACTTTTAGGTGCAGAGACTTACTCTGGCTGCCACTGGCAGGGTTTTTTACAGCAGGTTTTTATACAGTATGGTTTCATTCTGTATTTAGTTGTCTTAGGAGCAGCTTTCAGACACCCATCATCCATAATGCTTTCAAATATATCATCCAGGTTGTGTTTTGCGTCCACTTTTATAGCTATAGGTGGTGCTTAGTGAGGCAATTTGCACAAGGTCATGAAGTTAAGTGGCTAAGTGGACATCTTCAGACCAGCATCTTTATTAATTCCCAGCCCTGTCTTAAACACATGTGACCAAGAAGAATCAGGTTTTCCTGATGGCATCCAGCAGATCAGCAGTTACTTCCCTTCCCTCCTGCTCTCTCCAGTGGCAGTGAGGAGTATCTGCTTCCTCAAGGGAGCTCAGGGGGAGCTGCACCCTTTCAGGTATCTGCCTGGGCTCAGCCTCGAACAGTGCTGAGCTGCCCAGTCTTAGCCAAAGCCAAGCAGAAACCGTAGGTTTTCCAGAGCACTGCACATCAGGCCCTTAAGATCTCATAAAACCACTTCTGAAGCATAATGTTGTCTGCTTAAATGTTTAATTTAGGGACTAGCTAAGAATAATTTAGCAGCTGATTAAGTGGGATGCCACTTCTGCTGTTCTAGGATTGATAATCTATAATGTACACTTGTTACTCTTTTTGTAGCAGTGTTATGTTGTGGTATGAAGTAGCAGCATCATTTTCTACCAAGCTTGGGCTATCTGTCACCTTGATTTTGTCAGCCTAATGATAACAGTAAATATTGTTTTAAGAAACTTGCAGGTGACTCTTTTTGTCAGAATCAAACTGCTTTATACTGAAGATATTCCAGGGAAGTAGAAGTTGTAGCTCTGATGGAGACCAACTCTGAGGTAGGTGGTAAGACATCAAGAAGAGAGCATCAGATTAATTTTTTAGCCACTAAAAATAATTGTTGCCCTGCTGTTCACCTGGAGAAGCCAGATCCATTGCTGAAGCACAGGGGCAATTATGAGATGTGCTGGTTACTGCTATCATAGCATAAAACAAAACTGTGCTTCCTTTCTGGAGTAGTTTCCCCTGTGTGTGATCAAGGTGTGATACAACCAGAGTGTGCTCAGACTGTGACCTTTATTTCCTGACCCTGACATGACTCAAGGTTACAGAAGCAAATACCTCTGTCACCAAATGTGGCCCATATCCATTTACTCCAGTGGTTTTGTTCTGTGTTGTTTCACAAACATCTTTTTGATTATGTTAGCGCTATTTACAAGGCTATTCTTCACATGACTTTCTTCCCTGTGTCAGGCAGTATCTTTGTCCTCTAAAGGTCTTGAGGTCTGAGCTTTCATATTTTAGCTCTCATTCTTTCTCATCTACTGTCTAGGTAACAACTTTTGATCAGTTATTTGAAATCATTGATTTAAAATCTCATTCTGCTTCTTGTGACCATTATGTTACTACTAATGGCCCCTGGGTCTTGCAGAGTGCAGGATCTTTGAATAAGACATCAGTTTCAGTATCTTTATTCTTATTTTGTACTGGGTAAACTGAGGTATAAAGAGGAAACTTGCTTAAGATACTAATGGGCATCTGTGGTATAGACAGCTTTTAAAAAGAGCTGAAAGGTCCTCTTGTGCCCTTCTGGTGGACTTTCCAGTCAGTACCAGTTTTGGACATTCTGGTCTGGATGGGTATCTATATACCAGGTATAAATCATATCCCCGTTATTTCTATAGACTAATATAATAAAGGAAAATGGTGGGAAAAGAATTAAGCGCTCCAAAATTACCACAGCATTGTCTGCTTCATGTGAATTAACTGTTCAAATTCTCTTTGAAGCCCGCAGAGAAAAATGGACACTTTGAAGGCATGATTCCTCTTCTAAAGTGGATGTCTAAAAGCAGACCAGATCAGCCGCTCTGGGTGTGCACATACTTCACCTTTGGCTGAAACCAGGGTGAAATGTTGACATGCACACAGAGGTGTTGGTGGAGGACAGAGCCTTGCTCTTCCTCAGGCTGAGGGGAGGGCCAGTGTTGTCCATAGGCACACACAGGTCATGTGGAACTGGAAGCAGGGTGCAGTTCTCCCCCATTCCTTCTCCCTTTAATCTCCTTCAAACATACAACAGCAAACAATTACTGGAATCCAAACAGCCTGGGAGAAAATACAAAGCTAGATCCTTTTAATTTAGCCAAGTATATGATTCGAAAACAAACAAATGCTTTCTTTAAAACAAATCCTGTACAGCGATTTATTTGCAAAATTCCTGGAGTGGAGCAGAAGCCACATAAAAGCTTTAAGGCTGTGGACCAAATCAAGAGTATGTTGTATTTAGCAAATGTGGATAGATAAGCCACAGAGAGAATATAAGAATGGGAAAAATACATTTCTGTGGTTGGGAACATAGCACATGTTTATATCTGGGATGTTTCTCCGACTTCTCCTTTTCCAAACATAACACTGAACACATCAGCAAAGGATGCGTCGCATTTACTGATTATTACATTAGCCAGGTACAGGACAATATTGAATTTCTTCCATCAGTGGCCCCTTGCAGACCAAAACAGCATGGGTTACAGAACAGAGCCTGTAACTCTGTAGGGCAGCCGTGCTGTAGTTTGGGTATGTTCAGAGGAACGTTGTCACCACAATCAAAGTGCCACTGTTTGTATGTTTCTTCTTGTTGTTTGTGGAGCTGTTGTTACTAATTATTATTTCAGGAAGATCATGTGGCTGTGGCACAGACCAGGCCCCCACAATGGTAAGCATTTTACAAACACGAAGAAATGGTTGTGTCCATTGTTTTGAGGTTGCAGTTTGCACTGTGCTTCTGTTAATAACATAACAAGCTTTTTAACCACATCAAAAGCATTTCTTGTCACTGAAAGGCACTGGTTCTATGGGAAACCCTTGTATAAAGCAACTGGAAAAACAGTGTGACTTTGGAAAAATCAAGCCTAAGGTCATCACTTTGAAGTGGTCTGAACCAATGCAGCAGTGATCTTTCACATGAGCCGTTTTAGCCCTGAGTATTTGACCTTGGAAACTTAATGACTGAATATTGGAAGTGAAGAGAAGAAGCTTTTATCATGAGGAGTGTGTGAAAAATTAGTAACTCTTTGTTTAGACTCTTCTGCTGAGACTCCTCATACTTAGAAATATTTGACATCACCTTTGGGGAGACATCAATTTTTGGTAATATTCCAGCCACGCACCTGGGTCAGCTAACTAATGCAACATGGTCTGCTGCTAATGGACTGAGCAGATGACCAGGAACTATTCATTTGCTCAGATAAAATCTCTGTCCTCCTTTTCAGGAAAATTCCTACCACGGAGGTGGTTAGATTTATTAGTGGAAGATTTATTGGTCTCAGTTTGCTTTCTTGTTGCTAGAGGAGGGTGAAGAGTGTGTAGGGATGAATTCAGGTGCTGTTTTGTTTTATTTGCTAGAGGCTGCCATTGGAATCAAGGAATGAGATTCTCTCTCTCTCCTCCAAAGTTTATTTATAGATTTGTGGGATGAGAACAGAGTCTGACGTGGGAAGTATGATGCAATCTGAGAGCACCTCAGGTAAGACCAGATGTCAGGGTACTTGCTTTCTAGGTTGGTTATTTCTCTCCCACTTGGTGCTGCACACTATTTAACTCAATTGTAACAATTCACACATCTTCAGAATGGAGTTTGTCACAACCTAGGAAATAAGTCCCATCAAGAGAAATACAAACAGAAGGAAACTCTGTTCCTGAGTTCACTTGCCATCATAAACACTTCACACTTCCCTGGGCTCTTGGAGCTCTCTTAACAGTATAAATGTGGTGGGAATCTCTTACATCTTGCTGACATGTGGGTGTCTGTATCATGGAACTGAGCAGCTGCTCACTGATCACAGTCTTTTCCTGTGGTATTTCTCCATACAGAATGAAGGTGAATCCATGGCTCTTAGTACATAGGTAACATGGAGAGATTTTAGGACTTGCAGTGGGTTAGATCTGTGCCATGTTAGTATTCATTTGCCATGGTGCGTCTATACTGATACGCTAAAACTACTGGGGTGGAAGACAGTCTCACATATATATGGTAGATAACATCCATATTTCAAGAGAAATGTAGGCATCTGAATCTATCAGCAGGACACTCAGCTCACTACTAGTCTGGATATTTTTTTAACAGAGGCCAATTGATTGACTGAGAAAGGTAATGTATCGAGAACTGGTACTGAATATAAATTGAAGTCCCTGCTTTTTAGGTGTCTGCTTGGTTTCATTTTTAAGAAGGAACAAGTATGAGTGAGAGAATTTATATTAAAAATTATATTTAAGATTATTAAAGTCTACTTCATGGACTGCAGATATTAATATCTAGACCATGGTACCAGATAATCTCCCAACAGGGAGTGGTGTTTGAACCATGAAATGTCAGTGTTCAGTTGTAGGAAGAATGAACCTAGGGCTTTGCAGATCTGTGTTGGGAAGTTTAAGTTCTTACTTGTGAATAAATATAAAATATTTATTATTGAATGATATTTTTGAGGGGATGTAGTCTAACACTGCAGCTGCTCCATGCCTTCAGAGGAAACATGATTATAAAGGAATCATAGTGGGTAAAGAAAAAAAATCTAATACATCTAATATATGTTGAAATAAGAAGAAATCCTCAGAAATTAGATATGGCTGTCAATACTCTGAGAAAATCTCTAACCAAATTAATGCCATGATAAGTACATTTGTTGTGGGTTTAGTGCATCTTACTAAGGAGGCATGCCTAAGAATTTGTAAACACTATGTATTAAATCTGATGGAGGGGAAAATTTAACCATATGGTGGTAAAGCATGGAGTGAGCATGCTCTGACTTGCAAAGTATTTCATTATCAAAGTTCCGAAACACACTCACCTCCAAGACTGACCTCAAGGAGAAAGTAATACCTCTTGTAGATGGCTTAATGAAGTTAGAAAACAGGTCAATAGAGGAGTTTGAGAAAGAGGTGATAACTGCAGGTTCCCTGATGGGAAAGAGGTGGTGAGGGGAGGTGGTGAGCAGCCCTGGTCAGCCTGCTCAGCGGTCCTTGCTCAGCGCGGCGCTCTGCGGGTGCCTAGCATGGGCTCTATGTGAAGAGGAGTGAGAAAACATGTATTAGCTTTATCGGAATGATCAGTATAGCACTGCTGTGTGCGCCAGCTCATTGGCGGCGCTGGCCAGCTGCCCTGAAGAGGGATGGTCAATTGGAGTGGATAGGCTGAAGAAGCTTCATCTCCTCTCTGTAGGTCATCAGGGAGGATCCCTTTGCTTGAGCTGATCCATCGAGAAAGTGCTCATAATCATGCCGCCAAACTTTTAGGTTACTTTTTCAAGACAAAGCTTCTAAATCTTCTTCAGCTACTTTTTACCTCTCCCATAATCCTGCCCTGCCATTTTTTCTCCCATGCATTTACAGAAGCCTGCAGCACTTTGCCATGGATGCCCTGGACATGTGCAGCACTAAGAAGTATAGGGGGGCCTTTCTGTGGCTATAAAAGGAAGAAAGGGGGAAAGAATACAGTGGAAAGGCTTCCCTCACGACATGCACGTGCATACACACTGTTACTGGTTAGCACTTCTGTTTTCTCCAGGATTCAGCCTCCAGTTCACCTCCTTTCTAACATTTAATTTAACCTCCACTTAACCTTCCTCTTTAACCATCTGCTTGTTTACTGACTCCTAACTTCTCATCCTCAATACTCCCTTCAGCAGTCACTGCTTTTTATGAAACCTTTCTTCTTCCTGAACCAGAACTCTATTCCTTTCCAAAAGCAAGAGCATTTGCTCAGTTGAGCAGGTTTTGGTATTGTATAAGGACAGGTTTCTAGAGCTGTTGGAGTGATTCCCAACACCCATATCCAACTAATTTCCAATCTATTATTAGCCATGGAGCCCTTTTTAAAAGCAAGGTAACGCATGTGGTCACGCTTGAATTTTATTAGCTGAGTTACTTGAAGAAGCTTGTAGCACTGTATCTCATCTTTTACTGGATGGGTACACAGAGGAATTTACAGCATTTCTAATAACTGATATCATAAACTTCAATTAGCAGGTAATGTACCACAGATTCAAGATCTTGATTCTTACTTGTAGTGAAAGTTTTTAGGGAAGGCCTTGGTCACCTTGGCTCCATGAGCAGAGACTATGCCACAATCCAACTACCAATTTTTTATTTTTTTATGTTTTCTCCTGAGTTTTCTACGCCTATATTAAATGACAGGGCAACAATATGTTCCTAATTGCACTCTGTGGTTTTGAGTTCACTGTTTAAATAGTGAAGGTAAAAGTGAGAAAACCTGAAATGCAGAGGAGCGTGGCTTTGCCTAAGGCAGGCTGCTGAAGATGGGGAAGAACAAGGCATAGTTAGAATAAGAAAAAATAAAAATAGCAGGTATTAGAAAATTGGCCAATGAAGAGGTCTTGAATTCCAGTTCTAAAAGAAAGGAAAGAGCTTTCATTTTTTTTCCAGCTTCAGTGTGCTCTCCTGCACGCAAACTCTGTATTATGGTATATTATCAAGTTTGAACAGTAATTCATCATGATTGTTCCTTAAAAATTGCTATTGATGCTTTTGGTTAACTCACCTTTTCACAGCTCTCCTGCTATGTAGTGTGTGGCTGTGAGGAGAATACTGAATTGTTCTCAGGTTGGCTATGGATTTGAAAACTGTCTCTGTGAATCTGAAGAGATGTCAAGAGAGAACCCTTCTCTGAAATACTTTGTAAAGACCCAGGAAATACAGCAGAAGCTGTAATATAGTTCTGAAAAAGAGGAAGAAGATGTAAAAATCTGAGAGCAGGTTGTTTTTCACTCTAGACCACAACATTCGGGATTTTTCTGCCTGTGCCTAGGACACTCGGTGGCAGGCAGTACTGTAAAATGAGAAGGGAGGCTTCCTTGGTGTTCTGGGTAGGATGGATGGGCTCAAATCATTCCTGCATTGGGTGAAGAACACCTGGTTGTCTACTGGAAATGAGACTCTGGTATTGAGGAATGGTGTTTGTTCTCACCAGCATTTCAAGCCCAACTTTAGACTGACCAAGACTGCATTGGTCAACCCAGTTTCTGCACTTCTGGGTTTTTTTTTGAAATTACACCTTTAACATGAAAAAAATGTCCAAGCACAGTCTGACCATATAAAACATGCTTATATCCTTTTCAAATTCAGATCAGGGAAGTATGAAGTGCTTAATCTCATAATTTCTTCATTAATTGCAAATTTAATTTATAAACAGCCGCATGAGTTAGAAAATCCATCTCCTGTGATGAATATGGACCAATTAAGGTTATAAGTAGAAATAATTGATGGGGTGTGTCAATACATAGAGCTGTATTGATTGAAATGCAATCTCATCAACTGGAGGATGTTCTGGACAATATTCAAGGAACTTGGAGATGAAAAAGATGGGAAGACAACACAATAAACTGAACATCTTCATTTGTAAGGCAACTAAAATGTTACCTAATCCCAGCTGTTGTAACAATTCCCTCCCTTTCCATGCAGCTCCATAATACTGACAAATCTAAATATGAAAAGTGTCTCTAGAAGGCTGTTATTTTGCTGCCTGAATTGTGTCAAGGAAGTATAAATATAATCACGTTTTATCCTCCGATCTGAAATGGATTTCAGTGGCACAGATCACAATGTAGCTTGCCTTGATTGATAATAACTCCCTTGTTACCATCAGTAATACAGTGAGATGGGGAGGAAGGAGAAAGCAGTTCAGTTCATGACACAATTACTAGGCAATTCACTCAAAATCCTGTATCTTTATTTGTGCCAGGAAGGGAGAGTAGACCCCAAAGGTTTACTGTGAGAAACAGACCATCCTAAGGAAGTCCCTTCTATGATTCTTTGGCTGCAGAGGCCCAAGTGGTATTGTATGACAAACACCACCGTGTTATCTCTGAGTGATACATAAGAAGCTTACAGTTTTCTTGGATTTGTTATGCAGAAACTAATTCTGACTGATACTACCTTGTGCTTTCAGAAGCAGTTGACAGCAGGTTGGTAGAGATTCAAATCGCAAGCTGTCTTGGTCTGTTCTGAAGGGGATTTTTGCTCCTCCTGGTCCATAGCCGACCATAAAAACCCAGGCTTTTCTTCCCTTGCCTACTGCAGCCTGCTTTGAGGGCAGGACCAGCAGTGGAGGGGGAGAAGGGAGCTCCCAAGGCAACTGTGGCATCTCCCAGCAGTGCAGCAGCATGCCAAGCAAAGCATAGCATAGTCTCAGCATTCAAGGCCTTGGACAAGTGCTACTGCAGAAAGGCCTTTGTTCTCTAAGCTGGTCCTCTTCTCTAGAGATGGTTGTCCTCACAGCTCTGACTGGTGAGCAGGGCATGTAGGCACTTCTGTGGCTGCACAGAACCAGTGCAGTGGTGAGAGGAAACTGGGTTTGCTTTGGCCTCCTTTGGTCACTTAGTTGATTTGTTTGGTAGCTGGAAACAGTGACTAATAGCTCAGAAAAACAGTGCAGGGAAGATGGGGAGAGAAATGTCTCTAATCTTGTCTGGGATCCTCTATGCATGGCCATATTATAGAGTGAGCATTTGATGAATGGCTCATGTTTGACAGCTTTGGAGACTTAGGTGAGTCCACATAGTGCCTTTCAGAATGTAAATGAAATCCCAGACTGGAGCTGTCTCTCAGTTTTCTCTCATCCTAGTTCTTCAGCAAATTAATTTCTAACCTGTTCACCTATCCAAGCAACTTGAAATTACTGCTTGCACAGCTCCATCCATTTCCTCTCCCTTCCCCAAATGTGACTGTGCAGTAGCTGGCAGAGCTGCGTGAGGGAGCACAGCGTGTCCAAGGCTCTGCTAGCTTGGTAGGCAGCCAAAAATGACGCATGTGGAGACCCCCCTCCACAGCTGTATCCTTTTCAAAGTGATGTTTGTAGCAGAGAGCTACAAAAGTGCTATTATGTTGTCTTGAGTGGCTATGCGGGTTGCATTCTAAGCAGAACAGGGATTAAATTTTGCCATCACTGCCCATGAGCAATTTGCCATTGTGCGGCAAGCAGCTTTCAGAGCAGGTTATTATTGCTGTCTGCGCTGTACCATTCTTATTATATGAAACCTGAAACAGGACTCTCAGTCTTGGAAGAAAAAAAGATAATCCCTTTTCCTCTATTGTTGGCAATATCGTCTTAGAAGCCAGAGAAATGCAGCCCCCCTTCTCCTCCCTTAATGATCCTGTGCTTTTTCTACTCAGTGTATTTTTCTGTGTTTGCTTCTGCTGCAGTTCGAACAACACTGGGACTAATATGGCTGTTGCCACTGAATGGTTCCAGCTGATGTAAGGCCATGTCTTGCCCAGAGATCTCCGTTTGTGCTTAAATGAGCAATGACAGCCACTTCTGGGGACAGGAAGCGAACTGGTAGGTTACAGTGAACAAAGCAAGTAGCAAAAGCTGTTGAGGTCTATTTATTTTTATTTTATTAGGGGTCAGACATATTAGTGACAGAGAATGGCTTTTTGGAATGGAAGCTTCCAAAGAAAAGAGATATTATCACCAAGGGATGTTTCTTCCATTATTGTTTTCTAGACAGGGCCAAAACTTTAACAGCTTGAGATGCTTTGAATTAAAGCAAAACTCCACTCCTTTCTTTTTCTCATCCCACTCCATCTCTCTCCCCAGTCACAATCTAGACTCTCAAACTAGTTTTTTTCTTTCAATCCTTTTCCATGTTCTATAAGAATCCAATCACTGTTCAATTGACTCCCACAGAATTACTTTGTATCTGTCTTAAATACCAGATTGATACCAAAGTAAATTTACCATTAAAATGAGTTCCAGTAATTTCCTCTTTACCTCAGCTTCACAGCGGAGGAGAAGCTGGCTCTTTGCAAATCAAGTGCTGATGGAAATGAGGTGGCAGCTCTAAGTCTCCTGTCTTATCTCAGATGAACCCTGTTCTCCCAGGCCTCCTGTGTAAAGATGAATTCCCTCAAAACCCAGAGGGATTTCTGGGAAAATCTGAAGAGGGCCCTCTGTGTGGATGAAATTGCCCCAGGAATCACAGTGGCTTTTCTTCACTTTTTCTCAAGAACCCTATTCATTCTACCTTATAAAAATCCTCTTTGAGAGAAACATTGTTATCACTTTTTACCCTAAGGACCCATACCAATCTCCTTTTCAAAAGAAAAAGCTAAAAATTCAAGACCTATGGTCAAAATCAGATTCTTAAAAGAAAATGTCTAGACACACAAAGCAGTCCAGTGAAGACCTTTTTATTGCTCCTGATTTTACATGTGGTCAATCCTGTGGTGTTGGTAGCAGTGCAGGAATTAAAGCAGTGATCATATCTATGAGCGTCACAGGGGTGTGAGGTTCAAGGCAGCACTCTGCCCACGGAAAGGTCAGGGCTTCTGGACTGGGGTCCTGGATCTGGGCTTGGTTTTCTTGAGCTGCTGGAAGGCCCTTCACTGGCATAATCTGTGTTCCTGTGGTTCATAAATTATTTGTTTTATGAGCTAGAATGTCTCAAGTCCAGTTTCTTCTGGATATCTCCCTCAGTTTACTGTCCAAGAAAGTACAGGCTTTGGTTGAAACTTTTCCATGGCTGAGGCACTTTCTGCCTGCATTGCTTGATGAACTCACTCAACAGCCTTTCCCTTCTGCACCCTGAACTGATACTGGTCAGGGCCACAGAAAATTTGGGAGGTTCGTTTTCTCTCAGGTCTAAAAATGGCCAGCAGTTCCAGTGCATGTAATGGGGAGAGCATGCAGATGTACACCCAGCCAGCCAGCATGGGCACTTCTGCTTCATTTCCACAGGAAACAAAGCTACAGCAATGTTGTATTGGATTGACCTGCTGTTTGAGGAGGTTGTGAAATTTAATTAGCACTCAGAGAAGCACTTGGCGATCTTGGGACACAAAAGTGTGATTGAAGTATCTTTGTTTCCATGCTAGTAAAATCTGCCAGAAAATGAAATAAACACATTTTCCAGTCAACATTTGTTGGAGCAGAATGATAATGGGTGGAGGAGGGAAATATATTTGTGCTGTTCCCTTCCTGCTTGGGCTCGAGGCTGTCAGTCTAGTGCTGTGCCCTGTCAGCCTCACAGCGGGGAAGCGGTACCAACCCCACAAGCACGGGCATTCAAATCAGGCATGGTGATCACATACAAAGTGCTTAGGAAGGAGCTTTGTGTTGCATTTTCACATGTATGAACGAAGGCAACACCCTCCCCTCGCTCCCCCATGGCCCCTAATTTCCGACAAGCTTGGAGGCTCTAATTATGCTGTTGTGCAGCTCCTGGCAATTGCAAGGGCTTTTAATGCTGCTGCCTGCTTTGGAGGAGAGAAACTGGAATAATCTGCTTTGTGTACTGTCCCTTGTTGGAGATAAGAGACAGAAGTGAGTTGCAGGGAATGTAAATTGAATTAACATATTGCAGTTGCTGGACACAGCTCTGGTAGGTCTGCTCTGGCTCTGCTTCTGATTGACACAGCCCATCTTGCCCAGTGCCACTGCGCCATGTGTCCCTGTCACTCGTTCCAGAGTACAGCCATGAAACAGGCTGTGGCTTCAGCCAGGAGCTTTCAGTGGCTTTTCCATCATAAATTTTTCTGTCTTTACCTTTTTCCCCTCTCTTCCCTTCCTGTGAGCAGATGAAACATGCACTTAATTTTCAGGAAAGTGACTGCTGTGGTAGCAGCTGTGGGAAATCAAATGCACAGCAGGCCCCCATAATTTACAATAATTTTGTGTAGCAGTTTCTGATGATGTGATATCAGGTGAAAATTATCCTTGCTACTTTCTCGTGTGCCACATCTTTGAACTCCAGCCTGCTTTTCCATTGGCATGTGTGCCTAGGGCTACCAGATTATTGACAGGGGAGAAGCAGTAATATCATAGATTTAGTTTTAAAATCTTCCATGTGAATGTATTGCTGAGGATGCACACAGAGTGCTCCTGGAGCCTCAGCAGCAAAGACCACTGTTGTTAGCCCTTTAATCTCCACTGTTTGTGTTTATACAGACTCCTTTGCTAAGAAGCAACCATTTCGATCTATTATGTTTACCCACAAAAGTGATATTTACTTCTGATGAGATAAAAATGATAATGATATCTCTGTGTCACAGGATTTATTTCAAATGAAAGATCTAACAGAGCATATCATGTTTTATTATTGCTGTAAGTTTGGTTATTAGTATCTGTGGAAAGGCATCCTTTCCTGCCTCCATTCAAGCTGCGGGACTGGAGCTTGGCTCAGGACACAGGGAAGGATGCACGTGGGCTCTGGTTGAACGTACCATCCAGCACAGGCTGCGTGGCACCTCCTTTCAAAAGATTCTGGAAAATGCACTTGGAAAAGCGGGTCCAGGATGCCTGTTCCCTACCAGCCAGTGTACAGCTTGGAAGATGAAACCCAAAGCTTCACATATCCTCCAGCAGGAAGAAGAAGGCCTCCAGGAAGCACTCAGGAGGGGCTTTGGAGCGTGATGTGATTGAAGTGGAGAAGCCAAAGATGAGGGGGCAAATGAAAGTGTAGCTTCTTGACATCACACTAAAGGTCATTTCCCTCCTGCTAGCAGGATGGCAGGTCTCGGGCTGGAGTATGTGTGTGGATTGTAACACCAGGTTCCCTAGTGAGGTGGGCTCAGGAAGAGAAGGAAGATGGGATTGTAGGTACAGAAGATGTTGGTGAAAGGGTAAAACCTATTGCAATCTGAGACATCATTTCCATCACTATGTGTCAAATAGGGCTGTTAGCAGCTTGATATGAAATAATGTTGAAATATTGATGATAAGTCTGCTCAGCGAGGCAGTGCATATACTGAGAGGACCCTGTGAATCTGGAATATTTAATGTAATCAGCTAGAACATAAAGCACGATATGTACAGCCTTGTTCAACCTGTGCATTTAATCAGAAGGCTATTACCTGCAATAATGCAATGCCAAGTCTAAAGTGGGGAGCAAAAACCACTATTTCCTAAGGGAACAATGCAGAAGCTCCTTAGATTATTTTAGTTCCCTGTTTTCAGAGAACACATTGCAGAGGTATCATTGGAAATAAAGCTGGCCTAATAGTACAGTCTAATTTGAAAATACAAGAACTAAATTGACTGACTGAGTTGGGGCTGTTCAGCCTGGAGAAGAGAAGGCTCCAGAGGGACTTTATTGCAGTCTTCCAGTTCCTGAAGGGGTCCTACAGGAAAGCTGGGGAGGGACTGTTTACAGGGGCAGGTAGCGATAGAATGAGGGAGAATGGTTTTAAACTGGAAGAGGGGAGATTTAGAGTAGATGTTAGGAAGAAATTCTTGACTGTGAGGGCAGTGAGGCACTGGCCCAGGTTGCCCAGGGAAGCTGTGTTTGCCCCCTCCCTGGAAGTGTTCAAGGCCAGGTTGGATGGGGCTTTGGGCAACCTGGTCTGGTGGAGGTGTCCCTGCCCATGGCAGGGGTTGGACTGGATGAGCTTTAAGGTCCCTTCCAACCCAAACCATTCTATGATTCTATGAAATATTGTTTGCCTGTGGTTACTGTTTTAGTTCCTGCTGGGGAGCCAGCATATATATTAGCTTAGGAAATAACAAAAAACATTACTAATTTAGAGACATTTGGGAATTCTTGCTCTATTTATAATTAATTCAAAATATCAGCCAAAAATTGCCCCATTAATATATTTTTCTCCTACTTTTCTCCTGTTAAAGGAATTCCCTTCCTACCAGGATCTTCTGACAACCCCAAAAGACCACATAGTGCTATCATGAGCAAAGTTAATGGTGAGCAAAAAATATGCCAAATTAGAGAAAATACTTCATTAAAAGTTTTAAGCTGAAGATCAATGATTAATGGATTCAAGCAAGGAAGACAGCATCAGTGCGCTAACGATCTGCTACTTGGAGAGAGGGGTGTGTTTCTGACACATTAGACGCATCAATAGCCTCTGCAGTGATAGGTTTATAATAGCTGATGTGTCCTATTAGTTGAGACATGAATGATAAACAGGATGATACCAGGCGCATAGTTCAAACAGCACTGATAAAATTAGCACAACCTTGAACATACAGAAGTCTGTGAAGTTGTGACTTGCTGCATGCAGACAGCAATAGACAATTCCTATTCGATATACGCTCTAGCCCCGGCACATTTATCCAGGGACGCAGCTGTGCTCAGTTCATACAAGGCAGAGGAATAAGCCCCAGGAGCTCCCATAAACTGAAGTTACTGTAGAGGGGTACCAGCCCATTTGTAGAGCAGAGAGACATGTTGGAGGTCAGCCTTGTTCTTGCAGCGGCATTTGAGTTGGTATATGAAGAAGTGACTCCTGTACGTGTGTTTTCCAGGGGCAGGTTCCTGGCAGGAGAACTTTTTCCCTTTAGCTGGACCAAGGCCTTGAACAAGCGTACAAAGCATGCTTCAAAACCTGTCTTTTCTCCCAGACTTGTTGAGAGAAGTCAGATGTGTGATGAATGGATGTGGTGTGCATTTCTGTGTTGAAACAAGGATCGGTTAAAGTTTGCTAACTGCCTGAACTCACGATCTTTCCATTTTCCAGCATCTGGTCACCCTAATAATAAACTCACAGCAGTCTTGGAGTGCTTTTTACACAGAAAAAAAGAATCACAGAATCACAGAATTTTAGGCATTTTTTGTGTATTGTAACTCTGTAACCCCCAAATGAGGGACACTCCTTAAGTCTGGATTAAACCAGTGAACAATACAGACACCGCAGCTGCACAGGCTGCCTTCCCTGGTTTATAGGAAAAGGTGGGCTTGGAGAGAGATTCAAAGGAGATCAGTAGTGATATCTTTTTCAACTAATTAAAAAAAAAACAACCCAAAAAAACCTACATCAGCTGACAGAGAGGATTTATTGGCTAAGGAACAGCACCTGTCCCCTATGTCTTCTGGCCACCTTCATCTGGGAGTGTTTCCCCTTATTACACTCATGATTAATAAAGACAAGACTGAGGAGGGAGATGGCCATACTGCTATAATGAAAACTCAGAGATCCCCACAGAACTGCAGCAATTGCATTTTCATTTCCACTGGTGCTGCTAAACACCCCACAGTGGAAGAAGCACAGATATCCAGAAAACTACATCCGCATTGTTCTGAAAATAAAGGCTGCCAAATAATACCGAGCATGCTGCTATTAAACTGCTATAGCCGTAATTTCTTAGATGCAGGCAGACACCATAAAGCATGGCTCAGCACTGACTCATC
Source organism: Mesitornis unicolor (assembly GCF_000695765.1). Lineage (NCBI taxonomy): Eukaryota > Metazoa > Chordata > Aves > Mesitornithiformes > Mesitornithidae > Mesitornis > Mesitornis unicolor. Next base: position 32,976 of record NW_010159761.1, read on the forward strand.
ACATCAGAGACCTCATACCAAGCAAAGATGTTAAATGAAAGTGAAAATCCATCCATTTTTTATTTCTGCTAAGAGCATGGCAGTGGGCACACAAAGGCTTATAACCCACCTCTGGACTGCAACTGGTCTCTAAAGGAAGGTTTTGGAAGAGCTGAGCCAATATGTTCATCCAGAGCTACATGCAAATAGAAGCACTACATCAGTGCTGCACAGGGAAATGAGATCACAGGGAGGTGAAACTGCTCCCCACAAACCACTGATTCCCAACCCCTTTTCCAGGTTTGCTAAAATTAGTGTCTCTCACTTAGAGGCACAAAACCTGAACACCAGCAAGTAACCTGATCCACGTGCAAGTCATTCTTGCACTTATTTTGGGCCTGGTGATTTGTGAGCAGATGAACTTGGCTTTGCTGTTGTTCATGTACCTGTGCTAACCCCTGTGCTCTTCAGCTCCTGGCACAACACTGTTTTTTTCAGCCCTGTAAACACCTACCCATCGACCTCCTAACACCTTTCTGAAAGCATAAGCCCTTTTAGAAAGCTGTTGCACTGACTGAGATAAAATACCTCCCCTCTTTCATCAGCAAACTTCCTTCACCTAAGGAAGCCCATCTCCAGATAAGAAAGGCCCACAACCAAGTCAGGTGGTGGGCTGCCATGACCCCTATTGAAGAGATGGGGCTGGGATGATAGGAGGGAGATCTTCTGCACCTGGGGGTGTGCTGGGACAGATAGGAGCAGATGGGGCTTTGCTTGCTTGCTTGGCAGAATTATGGAGTTACATTTGGGAGAAGAAGCTCTAGGATAAAAAAGGCAAATAATCTAGAAATGGGGGGTGGTAAGAATATAAAATACTCTGGGTTTAATCAGGAAAAGCAATTTTGTTGCAGTTTTCTGCATACTTCTGTTGAAGAAATAAATTATGCAGAAGAATGTGCTTTTCTCCTGAGGCTAAAAAAAGAACAAGTAGGGCTCAGTGAAATGCCTGGGACTTACATGTGTTTGCCATTTAGCTGCATTTTTTGACAATTCCTGGTAGGTTGGATGGTTTATCCTGTAAGCTTCAAATCTGAAATGGATTCCTAGTGAGAGAGTGCAGCTGAAGTGTCCTCTCACGTGGGAGAAGTGTTTGTTTCTGTGGCGTGGGACCATCTCAGAAAGGCCTTTCCTGGCATTTCTGGGGCTGTCAGAGCCTCGTGCACCTCTGGTGGGGCAGCTCTGCACCATAGGGCCCTGGTCCCTCCCTGACCTGCTCACTTGGGTAGCTGTGACTGTTCTTTGGCATTAACTTGCAGGATATGGGGACCCTGTCAGAAATAGATGAAGATTTAGGTAAGGTTGTTTTTCCATTGCTATGCTAAAGAAAAACAAATGCTGCAGTTTTTATTTCTTTAATGTTTTGTGCAGCAGTTCCCAAACCTGTGAAATGAAGCAGTGCTTTTCCTGAAAAAGAAAAAAAAAGTCTTTTTTTTTAAAAGAAATTTTTTTAAAGCCCAGGAGACTGAAATTTTGGAGTCCTTAATGGGAAAAACCTAATTATTAAAATGACTTCTCTTCCACTGAAATGCTTAGGTTGGGGACTTAGCAGCTCAAAGCACTTTTATATATTGGAAAGCTTTTATTCTAAGCTTTAAAGTATTTATTTAGAAATCCTCGACTGGAGGAGGATCATCATGAACTATCCTAGCAAACTTTTGTCTTTTTTATTTCCTTAGTTGATTAAACGAAACTTCTCTTGTGCATGTGCTGGGATTTTCAGGAAATGTAAGCATATTGAGAGGCAAACACAGTCTTTATCCTCCACACTTTGGCTTTTCTCAGTATAGATCCAGCTTCAAACACTTCCTAGGTCCCTCCTGCTTAGTCTCAAGTGATCTGTAGGAATCAGAAACAGCAGCTGTTAATTTTTAGCAGTGGACTCTTAGGTGGCTTGGCTTAGGCTTTTCAGCCAGCTGTTACCACCATGCAAGCTGTGGCTTCACAGGGAAGGAGGAGACGGCATTGGTGACTTGGGGACCTGGAGATGAGAGGCACTGAGGAGGACATGAGGACAGGAATGGAGATGAGCCCTGAGGCTCTGGAGTGCAAGGGTGTCTGGCTGAGGAAAAACTGCGGTTTCTGTAAAGAAATGTCTTCCCCTGTTGCCTTCCTGCCCTGGAGGTTGTCTGGGAGCCTGGAAAGCTGCCTGGGGCTCACCATGCTGCAGGGGACATTTGTCCTCACCCTGCACATAGGGTTCATCCCCCATCTCCCCTTTCGTGCCACCATCTCACCAGTAGCTGTCTGCTGGTATAGTTTTGGAGTCTGGTAAGGAAATGGATAACAGTTACCCTCAGTACAGCAGAGGCTGGAAACTGGAATCCTGGCTGAAGTCTTCAGAAACGAGCAGCAGTTTCCAGAGACAGATTTGCTGCTGGTGTCTCCTGCTGCCTGCGTGGAGGAGAGGGAGGGATGGGCAGGCAAGAATGGGAGGACAGCAAGCAATTCAGATCCCATTTCTACCACTTAATTCAAAACTTTGGGTAGGTCTCTCAATTTCTGACGATGATGTAATGCTACCCTGAAACAGCAGTACCCCCAAGGAGATGCAATACTGCTAAGTTAATTGGCATTTATAACACATGCAGTCCTCAAGCCACAAGTGCAGGGGAGCTCCTAAATCACGTTTGATATTTCTGGCTACACTGGTGATGTTTTCTGTGGGTCAGGGGCTTATTTAAATGACTCTGAGATTGTGAGGAGATACATTTATTTAATTTAATCCCCTGTTTACTGTGAATTTGATTTGATGATGCCTCACAACTGCTTGATGATGAAGAAGGAATGCCTGATTACAGTTCATAGGTATCTCACAGCTGGAGAAGAGAATATTTTTTTTCTTGGTGACATTGCTGTGGAAACCATAGCGTACAAGCTGCCTTCCTGCCCTGTTGGCTGCAGTTTTGCAAATAGCTGTGTTCTGCAGTAAAACCCCACTATTTCTAACCAGGCAAAGATGTGTATTTTCTGTAGCAGACGACTCTAATTTTTCTTTTCTGTTCTATATCTGTGTGTAGTGACTCATCCTGGAAGAGGTATGAGGTGCCACCAGGATGAATGGTAATTCATTGGAGACTATCCTTGAAATAATGGCCTGTTTTGTAAGTACGGTGGGTAAAAACAAACAAAAAGTGGAAACCTTGTTCATTTAAAACTGGACTTCTGTGGAGAACAGTTTGCACTTCTTCATATATAAGCTGATGAAATCCATATAAAATCACTGCTGGAAATGAGTATTTTCTAGAGAAAAAATGAGAAATACATTAAGATTTTTTTTTATGCTGAGATTTTTAAATGTCACATCCAATGCTCCATGTCCAGAGAGTCTGTTCTTATTCTTGGGAAAGTTCTGTTTTGCAGGCTCATGTGTCTTTAGTTCAAGTAATGAAGATCACTTTTACACATCAGTTACAACACAGAAATGAATTCCATGACAGGTGAACACACTGAAGGTCATTTGCTTTGTCAGAGCGTTGAAAGTGGTTGCTGTTAGCGTGTCTGTGGATCTGACAGAAAATGATGTTTCACATCATGGTACAGGGGGACTGCAGGAGGCTCTGAAAGGACTCGTTCATGGGACAGTGTAATCGAGTAATTTTTCTGAGTGCGTACATGCACAAAGACATTATTGGTGCTGAATCAGCTTACTTTTAGGGCCTCTTTTCCCTTGTCCTTCCCCCATCACCAGCCTCGTTGATTTGCCCAATGGAAGCTGACAGTAAACCTCAGCTCTGATTGTCAGATTTCTCTAGAAATCTCAAGGG
>NW_010159761.1:36809-67142 GCF_000695765.1 Mesitornis unicolor
GGGAAAGAGAGGAAGGCAGACATTTGAGGAACAAAAATAGCACACGTAATGAGCTCCCTTATTTAGCCAATCTGCTTTTTTCATAACCTTCCTTTTCTTTCTTTCTCTTGCACAGACAGACGCACCAAACACACGGCATCTTCAAACACTAAGAGCTGCTTTGGGCATTGAGGTTGACAGAAAATAGATGGATGCAGCTGCTGGCCCCCTGGGTTACGGCTTGTTCCCTCTGTGGAGACACAGCTTGGGAAAGCCATTTGGGAACAGTCTTATAAAGTGATCTCTTCCTTCTTAGTGCTTCTGTTTACCGCATCTAAATTCTCTTCCCAGACACGGGAGTCTCTCGTGACTCAGACTGTGCGTTTATGTTGTGTCTCTTCAGCATGTGCTTAGGCACTCTGATGGTGAGCTTTGGGCCATGATCACAGTTCAGCATAGACTGTGCTTTTTACCTCCAGCCCAGGAAGATGTTTTTGTTCCCACATAAACTATCTTTAAAGCAGGAAAAGAGTCAGACAAAGCATATAAAGGAAGTTATCCTTCATACGCTCTTTAGAAGTTGGACATGACAGTCTTTTGCTTTTGTGCCTGAGATAGTCTGTGTATGATGTTATATTCTATGAAAAAGTCTTGAAGTGGGTTGTGGTTTTTTTAACTGTTCCAGAAGGGTAGCTGACAAGCAAAGAAAGAAAAGCTTATTTATCAACTTTCCATGGAAAAAATATAACAAAAGTTAAGATGGAAAATGTGACGGAGTCGTGTAGATAGTCAGAAGATATGATGGAAGATATAGGAGTTTGATTTATTTCAGGATGTATCTGTTCTACCTGCAGGTCCTTAGAGAGGACAGAACTTTTACAAATAACCCAGCACTTGAGATGACGAGCTGTACCCTTAGCATCACACCCTAATAAGCAGGCTTTCTCTACCCTAGTCCTTACTTGCTCTGGGGTCTTATTTTGTGGTAACCAGTTGACAGTGAGATGAATTACTGAGGACAAGACGTGGCACATCTTTTATAGCATTGTTTGTCCAGTGAGGTCCCAAAACTATAAAATACTTCAGCTGTACGTTATCTTGCCCAGTGGAGAAATGCGACTCCTTCAGGGGCGGCACAGAGCAGCAGCTGTCCAGCCAAATGGACTCGCACCAGACAAGTACTTAGGCTCACACACTGGTGCAACTGAAATATGCCAAGGGTATGGAACAGTATTTGTAGTTATTGTTTTGCTGTTACTACAGGTGGACTTAATTTCATTGTCAGTTTCACTTACACCAAAGAAGAACTTACAAGGAAGAGTAATTAATTACCTAAATACTTTCTAATGAGACTGATCTTAAGAAGCAACTTGGCTCTTATCTCTTGGTTTGTTCAGCTGCTAAATAACACTGCTGACTTTGGCTGTGCATCAGGAGATAAATGATGTCTGAATGTCATCAAAATGTTAGCTCTGAATAAATCTCAGTAAGTTGCCGGGGTAAAGTGAACACAGAAGTGAAGTATAGTACCTATTGTGTTGCCTCAGAAATTTAAATCCATTTACAGTATATGTCTTATATTTATCTATACTCCAGAACTGTATTATCTTTATTTTTGTGGATTCCTATTGCTTTCCACTGCTTTTAGTATGTAAATTCAACCCTAGATGGATGCTTTGTCTTAGATATATCAAATCAGCTCCTTCTGAAACAGGACTGGAGCTTGAGTTTCTTTTCAGGCATGTATCTAGGGTAATATACTCAGCTCGAAACTAGGCTGGGGTGAAGCAAAATGCCACTTTGAAAGTGTTTATATGCCTGTATTGGAGAGAGTGATTTACCAATCTCACAAGAGCTATTATTATTAGTTAGAAAGTAGGAGGTGTGTGTGCAGATGCTGTGGAATTTTCCGCTGCATTGAGCCTGTGCTGCTGTGTGCTTGGGAACACTTGTCTGTCCGATCAGCCCAGGCTTGGAAAGGATGTCCAAAATAGTAGAGTGGTTTCCACAGCCCATTTTATAGCTCCCTTCTTTGCAACTGTTTTTTTAAAAACAGATTTTCCCATCTTTGCCCTTTTTTGCATATTCTTCCCTGCCCTGTCCACTGCCTTTCCTTGCAGTCAGTCCTGCACATGAGAGTTTATTAAGTAGCTCCCGAGCTACTTCACTAGACAGCTTCTGTCTTATTTCCATTCCAACTAAAGTTTCTTCTGGCAGTGATGTGTAAAACAAGACCCGACCACATCCCCCCTAAGTCCACATTACATCTTATGATTTTGCATTGCTCTAGCTCCTGATGTTTCTATTGACAAGTCTTGCAAGTTTGTTATTGAAAGTGGGAGAGTACAGTGCCTATTTGCCAGGCTGAAATGAAGAGGAAACCCTTCTGATCATCTTAGCTTGTGTTAGACCCCCTCATCCTCTTTGCCTGGGTGCTGTTTCAGTTCTTGTTAAATCCATTAAACCCTGGGAGATGCTCCAGTTGAAAGGATCTGAATGCATTGCTCTCTACTGATCTAGGAGATATAACTACTAGAACAAATGTCACTCATGTAATCTTCTTTAAAGAGCAGAACTCTATCTGTAAATCACTAATGTGGCCCAATAGGGATGATTTTACTGCAGAGTATTAGAAGGAAAAAGCCCTCTTTGAAATCCAGAACATAAATAAATAGCAAATTTGATTGTTATATCCTTTCAGAAGCTGACACAAAGACTGATGGTTAATAAGCATGTGTTCTTAATTTGCATTGCAAAATTTTCAGTGCAAACTACAGGCAACCATCAAAATAGTCAGTTTGTTACTTTGTTAGCCTTCTTTTTTCCTATTGTCTCCCCATGGGTAAGAAACTATATATCAATAAAGGAATACTGAGAAACTGCTGAAGACAAGCAAGATAACAGATCGCAGTAGGTATCCTTCACTCCCTGGACTGGCGCCAGCGTTAGTGCCTCACACTAGCTCAGAAAGTCAGTGGACTATTTATTCTGTACTAAAAATATTTTCCCTCGTTTCTGTATTTTTTACCAGTATATGCACACATATACAAAGTGAATTTCAAATTCAACAGATGGATGAGATTATAAAGAAAAGACAGGCTACTAGGAAAGCAAAAAAGCTATTGTCTTTGATTTATGGATTTGTTCCAGTCTGAGAAGCTCAGAGCGTCTTCGATAAGGGCCGTAAGTGATTAGAAAGTAATGAACTATGGAAAAGGGTCGGAAGATGTTGAGATTAGATCTTCATGACTGAACAGGAGTTAGTGATGAACCAGTCTGCATGAAATGCTGCCTCAGTGTCAGCTTCTCAGAACTGCGGATTTATTCCTGTTATCTTTACGTTTTGTTTCCAAAGAGCAAGATATGAGGAATTAAGTAGTCAAAGATAGGGACCTTTTCACTTAATGCTTCATTAGCTTCTATATATTTCTGGTTTACTTAAAGCCTGTGCAGATGACCATCTTTTTCTTGCTCACCACCTCAGAGGTTCATGTTTAAAAGAATCATAAAATGTTTCCATGTGGGAAAAAAAATTATTTGGTTAAATTCGAAGTCTCTTTTGATCTCCCTGAGGCTTAATCATTGAAAACTCTCTGAAAGGGAAAACCTTTATGCCTACATTATACCAAAGAAACAGTATTGCAGGTCTCAAAAGTCTACAGAATTTTTTCCTTGTCAGGTATAGATCTCATATTAAAATCTGTTTCTGTTTATTTTAATATCTGCACAGTTGAAAGTTTCTTACTCCACTTGTAATTCTATCAAGAGGGTTTCAAGCAAAGGTAGTTCTTAGTAGCAGTTATGTTCTTATCACTGGATTGAGGCAGGATTCAGCAGCAGTGCCTTGCAGTTTATCAGCTACTGCGCTAGTCTAACAGAAGGAAATGCCAAGCAGCCCGTGAGGTCTTGGATTATAGTTCTCTAATTAATATATGGAAACCCTGACAGTATCGTTGGGGTATGAAGTGAAATGTTACATACTAACAACAGAAGACACTATTTCTTTTATTTTTAACTAAGAATAGATGGAGAAAAGTTATTATTCCTATTTCATATTAGTGACACTGTTATACTGCAGTGTACTTGCTCTTTACTCGGGAAATTTGTATGGGAGAGCGCAGTTGCATCTGGATTGCCTGAATCTCAGTGCTGTTGCCACAAAGCCATCTTCTGGTGCTTTTATTTCTGGTATTATTTTAAGCACTATTTATAAACTTAGAACATCTGAACACCTACTTTTGTTAGCTTTGGTGCAATTAGGCGGCCAAATTCTGTAGGCAGCTTTGACAACCTCAGCGTATCTGCTGGACAACATGTTAATAAAATGTTCTTTTTGTAGAAGTTGAATGAAGGACAGAATATAATATTAATGAATATTTCACAGGTTTTTTTTCTAATATCTAGCCATATTCTAGTTCTGTCAAATCCTTCGACTAGTAGAACTTTTAAATACTTCAGTGTCATTTGGTCAAACACCAACTTTGATTATGTGATATACTCACTGACCCTTCATATGTTCAGTGGGTCATTTAGAAGATTTTGGTGCTGAACAGCCATACCACAGACTGATGGATGTACTGGGAGCACAGCATTTGCTGTATTGAGGAGCCTTCAGACTGAGAGTCCTTGAAATGTTTCATAAGAACAAGTCTCCCCCACTCTCTCCTCTTCTACGTCCAAACCCAGGACTCTCAGAACTACCACTAGTGTTCTTTGCCCTGTTATACTTTGTGCTTGATGCTCTTATTTCATCCATTCAGCTTGACTTTGATTCAACTACAAAGGGCAGTGCATGTTCTTTCCCAGGTAGGAGTGGTATCCATCTGTTTAAATAAGGAAAAACTATGTGTGTTCTTTATTGGAAAAACTATGAAGTGAGAGCTTATGGCTTTCTGGTCTTGAAAAGTTTCACTTTTCAATTTCTCTGGCCATATCCAGCCATGTAGATCTGATTTCACTCTGTCATGCAATTATTCAGATGAGCTGAACACAAACACAGGTTTTGCTGTTTGCCATTCCAGGTTGAGGTCTCAGAAGATAGCCATCTGGATGGAATATGCATTTTGTTGCTCAGTCAGGTGTCGCAGGACCTATCTGTGTTTGTTCTTCCTGTAGGCAGTTTTGTTCCATCAGATTAAGCTGGGATTCTTTCCAGCTGAGGCACTTTGGTGCAAGCAGGTACTATTATTATTTGTCTAATGCCAGCAGTGTGCTGGGAACTTTAACACGGAACAGAGCTCTCTGTGTTCTTCTCATATGGCTGTAAAATGATTGCATGGTTTTATGAGCTGTTTTTGCCTACCAGACTCCAGTGGTGCTTGTGCAGAAGGAATTACTCAGGAGCACTGGATATTGGCCAGTGGACGAAACAGGACATTGGACTAGATGCATAAAACTTGCATGAACTCTTGGCTAAAGATCCACTGCACAGATTTGGAGGGAACTTCTAGGAAATTCACCAACTGACCCGAGTTTATTAAATCCCAGTGGATTGATCTGGACTTTTTGGTTTGTAATGGATCCTTGAAGACATCAAAAATGGCTTCACGTATGAGTTGCAAATGGGTTGACAAAGGAAGAGGTCAGTTTGCATAATCATTGAGTTACTTCAAGGCCAAACCAAAAAGCCCAACAACCCACTGCTCCATCCAAATTGATGTCTACAATCTACTGGCTAGACAGGTTTGTGACTGGATTAAATGGAAAAGGTTGGTTGGAGTCAGGATCTTAATTCCCACCCTCAGCTGGGAGAATTTGACCAGGTTTGGGTTGGAATTTGTTTCTGTAAAATACTGGGTGTATTTGGATTTGGTCTCTGGTGACAGTGAGCTGCCGTATGATGGAGTTGTACATGAGCCACTGGGCTGTCAGAACACCACAGGTCTTCCTCTGAGCTGTGTATCACTGGCACAGTTAAAACAGCTGAAACTTCACCTTTTCATGCAGTGGAAAGCAAACACCCTAGAATTTGAGGTGACTGAAGAGTGTTTCCCTGCAGGAAAATAACAGGCTTTTTCAAGTACTGTATTTATTCTGATATCACCACCTGACTCTGGTGAATTCTGACTTCTCTACCACCCCAGACACAACTCCTGGCAATGACTTGCAAGCCCAAAGGCAAGCCAGTCATGTACATTTGCTCTACAGAGTTGCAGGGAAGAGGTCTGGTGCAGCTCAAAAGTGAGACTCTGCCTAAACTGGTTGTGCAACACAGCCACAGCCTCGGAGTTAACATCTGTTCCCTGCCTGAGAGAGAGGGCCAAGTCTACCAGTGCAGTAAACCACCCAGCAAAATGCTGAGCAACCTTCCCATCCAGCTACCTCACAAGGCCTCGGGGTGTTGACAGGGTCCTGGGATGCTGGGTGCAGGGGTGTTAGGTCAAGCAGGGCCTCCGAAACAGCCCAAGATACCCTGTCAGGTAGAGCCTACAGTGAAAGCAAGAATATCATTATTTACTGCTATTTGGCTTACTTCAGGCTCTGATGAGACAAATTAACAACATCACAGTCCCAAATCAGCCATCTTTAATCTTTTAATGCTACCCTTCCCCCCAGTAGCACAATGCAGAAAGCTTTGGTAATTATGCAGCAGCCCATCTTCAACTGCAGGGCTCTGCCTCCCCAACCAGTGCTGCCAGGCTTTCTCCTCCCTTGTTACCCAGCCAAGCTTCCTTTATAAGTCCTCTTAATTGGCTCGTTAGTGTAACCTGAGGCTACCTGTCCTGCTTGGCTGATTCACTAATGAGGCTCAGCTGCCTTTTCTCAGGCCCAGACAGGCTGGAGAAGGATCTGTAAAACCTGGTCATGGGGATTTCAGAGCTGTTCTCTCCAGTCCCCTGGTAGCCCAGCCTCTCTGGCGCAGCGTCACTGGTGGCTTTTGCACAGGCAGACATCTCACATGCTTAGGCATTACTCCTGTTTAGACAGGGACTCTGTCCTTGAAAACCCCAGTCTGTTGTTAGTACATCCTAATGTGCGGAGCACTGCAAGTGGTTACTGCTGCTGTGCCTGTCAGACCAAAGAGAGGACCTCTGTGCTAATTCACAGGATACAAATGCTTCTTACAAAATGTTTCCCTGGACATCAGCAAGAATGGAAGCAAGATAAAAATAATTGTATATTGAGGTTTCTAGGACTGAATTACCAAGACCAGTGTTAGGCCTATGAAACTTTTGGTACCTTTTTGTGAATGCTCTTGCTCTAGGCTTTCTGTACAATACACATCTTGGGGCGGGGGGGGGGGAATTGGTGCCATGAGGAACCCCAAGGAGATTGGACTATCTGAGCTCATTGCCCAGCAAAGTAAGTATAGTGACTTTGAAGGCAGCAATACCTTCCAGACCTACCTAATGGACAGTTACACTCTACAGTTCTGACAGGACGAAGGTTTGACCTTTCCCTTCATAAGCCACATGCCAAAAGGGGCTGGATAGCTCTATTTCTGTATTTAATGTGCTCCCTGGAGTCTTGAGGGCTACATAGTGAGCAGCTCATTTGAGATGGGCCAAGGCAGGGCTCCACATCTCTTTCTTTCCTACAGCCAGTCTTGGAGAGTGGCTTTTCTGTTTGGTCAAGATCAATGCTGAAGAGGTCAGCAGAGTCCTGGTAGCTTGTAGCTGTGTAAGCCAAGACTGTATGAAGAATTTGAGCAAGCAGGCTTGTAGCAGTTGTAATGAAGCTATTTATTTATTCATTTTAAAGTCATTTTATCACACTAGTGCAGTCTTAAATAGCTTGCAACATTAATTGCTACAATTTAAGAATATTGAGTGAGAGGTTATACGTTTGAGCTAATAGGAAGAATTTTTCATATCGGATTAACAAAGAACAGTTAGAAACAAATGAAGCAAATTTCCTGTTGTTCTAAGTGATCATGGGAAGCAGCCATGTGCTGCAGGTCTGTATATGGCAATGGGAGTTGGGGTTTGTCAGGTGGTGGTCTTCTTTCAAGGGAAAGAAAGTATCCGTGCAAGCTGTCTGTGTCTGAAGTGAGTACTCCAGTGAGGCACATCCAGGAAAGGTGAACTTGGACCCATCCAGTCTCTGCTAGCCCAGTGATCCTAGGTGTTGCTATCATCGTCTGAGAGGAAGTGTGCACTGGCTGAAAAGTTGTTTCTCATAGGATGCCTTCTGGTTACTCGCTGATCTGTGACCAGACACACCTCTGATCCAGAGGGTGAAGAAGGCTTGCTAGAGAAAGGAAGTTTATTTTCAAGGCCTTGATGTGTCTGTAACATAAATTGGCAGTTCCTACAAGGGGCCGGAATTTAGGGAGATGCAAAGGGGCATTGAATGTTTCGATGCAGAATTAAGCTACTTAATAAAAAGGCTTGGAAGAGGTATAAATTCTCATGCCCAAGAGTATAGGTGAAACTCAGCTAAACAGGGACTAGACAGAAGCCTTAAGTAGATATTGTGGGGTAAAGTTATCCCTTTTTTAGCTCCTTGTAAGGCTTAGTGCATCTTCACTGAAGGCCCTGATACTGGACTTTGTTAGAGAGAAGGTTTTGGATTAGATGTCTTGAGCGGTGTGGAAGTCCCCAGAGTCCTGTTATTTCCACCTATTTCACCCCGTAGTAACCTGGAAGTTACACAGGGTAAGAATTTAATCAGTTTTTGAGTTCTAAGGGATGATCCTGTATTGCTGTTGAGGAAGCTAGAGCCTATCATTTGACAAAAAGTAATTCTTTCAAGAGCAGTGTCTTTGGCTTTCACTGTTAGAGAAATACACTCCAAGCAGATCTGCCTGACTGGACAACGCTGTCCAAGCGGGTGACCCTTCATGCCACAGCTCACAGACAGGGAGTAGGGGTCAGCCTGAGTATTGATACCAGAAATGATCTGACTGTGGCCTTCAAATGTATAGTTAATAAAAACCTGACCTTGCGCTCCCAGAAGCAAGTAACAAAACCCTTGCTGATATTAGCAGTGTAGGGGTGAGTTCTCGGTGTGCTCTCAGAACGGCTCTTACAGTGGTGTGGGCTGTGCCACCACTGCTTTGGGTCCCTGCCTTCACCAAACACTGCCCAGGGCAACTGCATGCCTGCTATCTCTCATCTGCCAAAGCTGCTCTGCTAAATGGTGTGCAGGGCTGGGCTAAAGGCATGTTCATTTTCCTTGGATTTTATTTTTGGAATTTCTGAGCAGATCTGGTGCCCTAAAGGTTAAAGCTGCTGTTGCCTTTTGGGAAACTGGTGAAAAGTAATATCTCATCTCCAAGAGAAGACAACAGTTGCACAGTACAGCACATCAAGCACTGGTTTTCATCATTTTGGCAAACATCGCTAAATCACACAGCACATCATTTAAAACAAACACTGTACAAGGGCTTGTAAAATAACAATACAAAGCAGCTCTTAAATTTCCCCGGTGTCAAACCAAGCCAGTTGTACTGGCAAGACTCCAGCTTCTAAGGTGCACAGAGCGTGAAAGTGTCTCACTGCAGACAAGCCTGAAAGTACAGCCCCAGCATTTCATTCCTCCTACATCTTAAAGGAACAAGGTTTTCATGGACAAGAGGAGCTGTTGTAGACAAGTGTCATACTGAAATAATGAAACAATTAGCTGCATAGGCAGGTCCCAATTTCAAGGTAAATGGCATAATCTTCACCCTACCAGTCCCTCTGGTCAGTTTGCTGAAAAGTCCATGTAACATAAGGAAATGGTATGAGTGATTCACAGTGGTTGGTGTTGCCTTTTCTTTTCAGGAAGTATTGAACTCCAGTATCACTGTTTGGCTCTACAGAGAAGTGCTTTTGGCTGAAAATGCTGTGTTTTGGATATGAACCTGTCTCCTCACCTGGTATCTAATGTGGATTAATTGCAGCCATTTTCGGCTAGATAAAATACCTTACATTTCTATCTCCAGTATCGCTCCTTGATCTTGTATGACTGACACCTTTGTCTGACAGATGAAGTGCTCAGTCCACACATAGAAATCACTTCACCCATCATCTGAAACCAGAGGAAGAATGGCATTATTATATTGCAAAAAACTTACTGCCCTTATGAATATATATGGTAAAATTTCCTTTGAGTTCAGTGGGAGTGCTGTTAGGATGCTGTCCCATGTTCCAGTTTAATGCGTCCCAGCTGCAGACTGGTCTCACTCCTTTTCTCCTAATTGTGCTACTCTGCCACTGTTAAGAAGACCTTGGGAATCTTGCTAAGCAGGGTTTGACTCTTTTGTGAACACCTGCAGTACCTGCTGCTGGAGAGAGGGCAGATGGTGATCTGTGAGCATCAGAGCATACACATCCATAGTTGCTAGAGCAGATTTGATGGTTTGCATTTATTATTTTCATTTATGAGAAAATTATTCTTTCTGGAATGATGGTGAACAGTTTACTGCTCCAAAGCAGTTCTGTTTTCTGGGAAGCTATGTCTAGCCATTATCCTGCTTTTCTCATGCTGAAATGGATTTTGCCGTTGACATGCTGGGCTGTAAGATGGGCATGCAGTGCTTTGGAACAGCAACATTTGAAAAATCCTCTTGTAGATATATTATCTGGTGGCATTCTTTATTCATTCTTGTTCTTTGTAGGAGGTATCACAGCACTGAGTAGCCTCAGGCACGGGTGAGGAGTGTATGGGAGCAGATCCTGAAGAGTCTGAATGAAAAAGTAGCCCTACCCAAAACACTATGACTTGGCAATTCTGCTTTTCTTGAGGGATAGAGAGAAAGTATGTGATTTCTAGATTCTTTACCTACAGTAATTAGTCCTGTATTGATATAAGCTTAATCACTTCTTTTTAGTGACTTTTCAGTAAGTTTTGTTATTTTCCAGTACAGTTTGATGGGTAGAACGGACTTATCCTCTGTTAATCAAGGAGAACCACCATCACAGTGCAGTCACTGATAAGCAATTATAATGTAAAATAACAGCAATGAACTCAAATTGCCCCTCACTGCCCATCACTGCTCTGCTTTTTATAGTAATAATATAGTCCATTAAAACCTACAATCACTGTAATGTTTATGCATTATTGGGGAGATAAATTGCATAATTCTCATTTTGCAATTTAAATGTAATTATGAGCTTGCTAATGACTAAAACCTGAATTTGCTAGACTATCAGTTTTTCTAACACTTGCCAAAATTATAGGTAATTACTTAGAGCTTACAATAATTATAAGTCCATCTTTTAAATAATTAATGTGCACTTTCATGGTACAAAACAGCTAGTAATCAAACGACCTCTGGCTCTTACAGCAAGCCCATGCAATTAGTCTTATTGTGTAGGTCTATAGAAATGTACCCATTACAAGAGTCTGTTAAGTTGGCAGGCTTGATATTGATGGCTGTTGCATTTTATGGTACCAGACAATGATTAACACGTAACGGCCTTTAGAAATGTGAGTAAGGACAAAATTTGAGTGGATTTTCTGAGCCACTGGATGCAAATCCAGAAAAGTAATTACAGGTGAGAGGAGTCTGAAGTTACGTTCTGTTGTCTTTTGGGCTGTCAGATATTCTTCCAAGGGGATTTCTCAAGTCCATTCATCTTTTACATCCTGGACTCAGATCATCAGCCCAAGAAAGAACCAGCAACCTGTCCTGGGGGGTTATGCATTGTATTAGACCAATTACTTTTATTGTGGTAGCACCTATTGGGTTGCCTCACTGCTGCCCTGCAGTTGGTGCTGCAGAAGCACAGTATAAATGTTTCTTCCTCTGGGTTCTCAAACTTTAATGGGATGTCAGTGGGAAATAGATACCTAACTTGTGAAGCCCGTAGATGTCTGCTTGCCAGATGCATCCAGCCCAAATTGCCTTAACTTCTGTGCTTAGCATTACCTCCTGGTGAAGCTTTCTTGAGACCCTGGAGCCTGTGTACAGAAACCAGAGGGCACAGGACTTAGTTGCCTTACCCCGAGCCCATGCATCAGAAACTTTTGTAAATTCAGCTCTGTTTACCAGCAATGCACTGTATCCTCTCACTTTGTGTTTTTAAAGGCCAAGGTCTTAGATAGAGCTAAAGCTGATAACAGCAGTGATTCTGGAATTTGCTGTTTTCTCTGCAAACCTGTCTCCTAGACAAAGTTTTACGATAGCATTTTCTTTGAAGAAGCAAAACAAAAGACCAGAATAAAACGACTCTACAGAAGGCAAAATCAAACCTTAAAATCGGTGTCAGTGCTTTTAGGATCAATGTATGGATCTCAGCAGTGACACTGCTGCAGTGTGGTACGCTATAAAAATAGTGCTGTCTTTGTAGTGTGTTTTTGTCGAACTCTTGTTCCTCAGCTCAAGAATCTGCCCTATGCCTGCCTCATGTCAATACACCGCACCCCTCTCACTTAGCCACAACGCCCGTAACCAGGCGGTGGTGTGTAATAGCTGCGCCTGACCCGGCATCGCCATCCATTTGGATCCCACCTGCGGCACCAAAATGTGACAAGGAGCAATGCACTTAACGTCTTTGAACCCCAGTTTACCTGTTTCTAAAATGAGAATTATGGTAACAGTTACCTGGCATGCCAGGGTGATGGGAGGATTAATTAGTGTTTATAAAGACTTTGAGGTCTTCAGATGAAAATTGCTACAGTATATAAGTGCAAAGTAATTATGATTATCATTAGTTTCATTTGCATGTATAGACTGTAATTAGCTGTGGATTGTATTGCATTGACTGTGAATAATTTAAAAGCTCTCTCCAGGAAGGTGTCACTTTAAATGTTTTTACATTTTGCATTTAATATTACCAAGGTTTTGCATATTTTTCCCTTTCCTCACCCTCTGGTGGTGATACATCCTACAGTGTTGGTTTATTTGAGCCCTGAATATGAAGTAGTCTATTTCTCTTCCTGTTTTCCTTATTTTTGTTGGTTCTGCTCTGGTAAAAGCTGTTAAAGGAGCTTGTTTAATGCTGCAGGATGTTGCTCTAGAAGGTCCCTCTGTGCACGCCCCAGGGAGGAAGCCTTGAGCACTCCACTGGTACTCATGGGCTGTGCTTAGAGCACCTCCAAACTGGCCAAGGCACAGCCACACTATAGATGTGATGGGGTTATGTGTATCCATAGGTCTTGAGACAACTCTGTTGAGTACTCTGGGCCTAATTGAATGTAGAAGGGTCCTCATTTTCTCCTCTTCTCTACATGTCTTGCACCATAAAGGAACAAGGAAGAAGGAACCACCGCTCATTCTCTGGGTTTGCATCCATTCAACTGCTTCCCAAATGTCTCTTTTTGAGCCTCATTTTGCAAACTCATGTATCATGTGTGACAACTGCTTGCCTTTTCCAGACACATTCTCAGGCTGAATGCGAGAAATAGTCCCTGCAGTAGTTCCTGTTCCCTTGGAACTGAACCAATTTGGGGAAATGAGACACATCCTCCAGGTCATTTCAAGACTCGGCTACAATTACAACCAGGTTTATCCGACTCAGATCTGGTGCAGTTAAGTTAGGAATGTGGCTGCCATGGAGATGCCTCTGTAAACTGGAAAGGAGGAGGACAGCCCAGAACTTAGCAGACTGCTTACTTGCATAGGTTCTATGGGGAGCCATGTTGCTGTAATTTAAGTACTTCACTTAAATGCTTAAAAAAAACTGAGCATCCATTTTATTGCTCTTCTGATTCTGAAAACTTGGACATCTAAATTGCTTAAGTGTCTAAAAACTCGGTTTTGTCTGATCTGTGCGTACATCCACTCACTGAAGATGGGAGCAGGAGCTAAAACGCTGCTTAGTAGCTGGTCCCCTGTGATTTGAAAATTCTTCTTCTAAGAACACAACGAGCAGTAGGTTTTTATGATCTGTGAATCCCAGGAAGTCAAAGCCAATTTGCTTGTTTAGTGACCCCAGACCCAAGCCCCTGTCTTTGGAGCTTATCTGAGATTTTCATTTTATGCTGTGAAAGCAGAAGTAATTATGCTTCTTAAGCAAACATTGAAAGCCACACTTAAATTAACATTTCTTAATTAGGCAAAGGATAAATTGTTGTTTGTATTGTGTGTCAGAGTTACGCACATGTTGCTAGGAGGTAAGAGCTGTAGCCCCTCTGTTACTTGGGCCTGATTCAGCATGTGAGCTGTGCTGTCCATGCAGTGGGAGCCCCCTTGGGCCCCTTTTGCATTGGTGGTCGCTCTGCATCCAGTCGAGCCTCATGCATAAGAATGCCTGCTGCTCAGTCCTCCCAGAGTAGCAGCAAGAGCCAGTCGAATATGTACATTCAAGTGGCATATTCTCATAGGAGTTCCCAATTACTTTGTTTCATAATCTGGCTTTATCTGAAGATGGCACAACACCGTAGCAGTCACTTAGCAGCACACGGCGGGGTGGCTCTCTGTGATGACTTTGGGGCAATACAAAAGACCACTTGAATTTGTTGTGAGGGAAATGCTCTTGTTTTCCAATACTTGAGCTAAATTTATAGTTGGTAGTGTTATCCATCACTTCAAAGTACCTTGAAAAAAATCACACTGCCTACAGTAGCATCTGAAACTCATAATCTTCTAAATGTGTTTGTCCCTTGGAGGAAGGGAGGTGCAGTGCTGTCGGGCCATCGTTACCAGTGGAGAGCAGAAGCTTGAGGAGCCTGTGGAAGAGCACATAATTAGGACACAGCAAGGGTAAGGGGAGAGGAGGCATCTTTAAAACACTTCCAAAGAGGATGGGAGTAAATTGTCCTTGTTATCTGCGGCAGATAGAACAAGGGTGTTTAGGCTTTATACTGCATCCAAGGAGATTCAGATTGCCTGCTTTGAAAAGCTTTTCATGAAATATATGGTGAGGACTGGAACAGACAGCCTTGGGAGGCCTCGCAGCCGGGCGAGTGAGTGTCTCTGAAACACACCACCAGGACATAGGCAAATAAGTAAGAGGATAGATTATACATTGTCTTGAAGACCGTTCTGGCCCTGTAATACAAGACTGACTGGACCACTCATGCTATGAGTCCCAAATTAGCTTCTAATTCTGGGACTTGCCCTTTTCACATGCTGAAAAATGTGTAATTTATATAGCAAGTCTGGGCAGGGATTTATCTTAGGGTGAGTCATATAGGCTAAATCAAGGCTTCTTAATGAAAGTAACCATTGTGGATCACAATGGTTTGGGCCAGGTAGCTCTGAAGTGTTTGAAGATTTTTTCTTTTTATATTTTGAATAGCAGTTTTGGAATTGGGATTCTCCATCTGGTTCTGCTGCTGTCAATGTGAGCTGCTACTGAGCACAGCAGTGAGCTCCCCAACAGCAAAATTAGCTGGGGTCAAGCTGGGGACTGTCTCTTCCTCCATGTTGTAGCAGCACTCTGGGTACCCCTAATCTTTTAACCTCCAATGAAAGAGAGAATCCGCAATTTGAAGTGTTTCTGCTGCCTTAGGCTTTTCCTGGAGCTATGAGTGAGCTTTACAAAATAATAACTGAAACCTGAATCTTGTTCATTTATTTGAAATGACTACAGGAAATCAAGTTATCCTGCAGGTCTGTTCGTACCAATATGCTCTTAGTTTCTCTTCCTCTGCGGCAAAGTGCAGTGATAGCCTTGTAGGAAATGTAACATCTCCCAGTAACAAGGTGGGCCTGTGCCCACCTTGCAGCAGTGTCTAAATCTGTTTAGCATGCTCAAGTGTAGAGATTGAAAGAAATCAAGAGTATCCGTAAATGTGAATCAATGGCTTGTTAGTCCATGCCAGCCTCATTAAAATTAACTGTATCTGAAAGAATAAATGATTTTATGGTGATGGATAATCCACCTAGCATACAACATGAAGACGTAGAACCTGGAAACGCAATGAAAATAGTTCATTTGAGAAGAGAAGACTGTTGTCAGCAGAATGCTTTTGTGGGTAATTATGCATGTTGAATTACAGCAGAGAGAAGAGCAGTTGACCTAACCTGGCCTAGCTCTGGTGACTTCGGTGGAGATGCAGGGATTTACATCTGCTGAGGATCAGGGTCTGATCCAACGCCAGAGACAAAGAGACTTCTGGTGATTTCAGTGGGTCAAGTTTATTAGTATATGAATTCATAGTGCTCAGCTGCCTAAGCCTCACTACAGTCAAACAGTATTGCCTTAAGCGTGCATATTGCTCTTCTGAACAGTTAGGGCTGCAGTGAATGTCCTAGAACAGCTGAGCACCTCATCTTCCTGGACATACTTTATTCACAACATATTGTCTTAATCGTGCTCATACTGCATCGACATTTAGGTAAATCAGGACTAAAAGAATCAAAATAGAAGATGAGTCCAAGAAGAAAGATCTTCCTCAATTCTCTCTACTAGATTTCCTCATTGGCTCATGCCGTGGAGAAGTTAAGATTTGTCACATAAAGTTAATTGTGTAAGATTGGCCACATGAGATAGATGTTCTCTTCTCCAAAAACATGAGCTGGTTTAGGGAGTGAGACATAAGTACACTTGGACTTTCTTTTTCTCTGTGGGATTTCAGGATGCTGCTTTGGGCTGTGGTTGTGAAGACACTGCAGTGACATTCCTAACCACTCCCAGTTGTTTGCTGTACAGCAGAAGACGTGTTGCTCCGTTATATTTTGTAAAGGGAGGCAGGGAGCCATCTCTCGGAGTTTCTGGCATTACGTATGAGATATGAAGTATATATACAAGCACTGTTTTTTTTATATTTGCACTCTCCCAGGCAGACTGAATGAGAGTAACTCTTTGGGGTATCAGTATTCAGATCACATCTTCTTGCAAACAGGTCTGTTGTTGCTGTAATTAGGCTTAGTTTACAAAATCTTTCACTAGCATTTTACGAACTGGCTGATGATTTTTTTAAGTGCCCAGTTACCTTGAAAACAAAATCGTTAAAGTATCTTATGGTAGAGGCCTGAGCAATTGTAACTTAAAAATCTTAGATAAGAGTGGTTAGCCTCAGTCAGACCCGAAATCTAATCAGACAGATAGCTGTGATTTATTGTCTGACAGATAATAAAGGATGCTTAAGAAGGAGTGTAGGAGAGAAGTCAATTTAGGATGACCCTTTCCTTGATAGATCCTCCCACCTCCAGGCAATTGGTGGTTTAAAGTAATTCTGGTTGCTGGAACAGGCGGTGCAGCCTCAGCAGCGCCGTGCTGGACCTGAACTGGTTCCCACAGACAAGAGAGTTTAATGTGACATCCCCGCTGATACAGCTGCCCTGCTTCGTGCACGTAAATTATATCTTCGCTCACTAGTTGCAGTTCAAGAAGATCTATAGGTGCAAGGGTGGCTTGTAATTAGAAGTGGCAACCCGTGGCTCTCCTCTCCACCTCCAAAAGCTGCCTCAACCTCTTCACCAAAAGCCACTGGAACTGGAACAGTGGAACTGTCCCTTTAATTAGAAGCATATTAATAACTCCATCTTGTACTCTAACCCCATACACATAGTACAGTTATTCATTAGTACAGGAAGAGACAATTTAGATTTCCTCAGATAATAGCAGCTGTCACTAATCAAATTAAAGGAGGAAGTGCAAATCTAAAGTTGGGCACACTGGTCTGGCAGGGAGAAAGGCGACAGCCTGGTGTTAAAGACCTTTATCCCAGCTGAGAGGAGGATGGCGGCTGCTGGCACAGGTAATTCCCAGGGGCATCAGCAGCTCCTCTCCAAAAGAATCCCTCCCCAGTGCAGGGACAGACTGTGGCCCCAACTGCAGGGCCTCAGAGAGTGCTCTTGCTTGTATGCACAACTTCACTGGGGCTTTGAGATGTGCAGAAATAGCTACTGCACACAGCGCTTTGTGCAAAACCTCCTCTGTTAACATTGGGATTTGAACCATGAATATGTTTTTCATAAATGCTCAGGCTTCACTTGGCAAGGGGTGTGCTCATGTTCTCAATGAAAGCCCCTCAGGAATGCTAAGCTACCTGGGCAACCAGAAAAAAAAGCAGGAAAAACAGTTGTACTTAGCTTTTTCTGAGTGAAGAATGCCGTGTTGGTGGGTTTTTTAATATGTTGATGGTTCAGCTGGCACTCGTGCTAAGCAGCATGAGCGTCTGTACTCAGTGGTGGTTGCGGACCATCCCGGCTGGGTGCACCAGCAGCAGTTCTAGCTCAGGGTCTTCTCTCTGCCAGGCACCAGAAGCAGACACCTGAGACTGGACGTGTTGAAACCCCCGATAGACAGACGAGGAGCAAACACCTCGGAGGAGCCTGCACTGAAAGAAAATATTAAGATCCCTTCCCCCATTTTGACAGCCATCAACTTCAGACAGCCATGATAGGCATATGTATTTCCAATGCCTTTTCAAATTCTTTTTGCTCTTCCTTCAGGAACATCCCATAGCAATGAGTGCTGTATGCTAGTCATAGTATAAAAATATTTCTTTTTGCTGGCTTTGAATTTTTCTCCTTTCAACTTCTTTGGAAGCTCCTCACTGGTGTGCAGTGGCAAGAACAAAAGGTCCCATCGTCCCTTCTCCAACCTACCTGTGATGTTACCTACTTTTATCACAGCTGTTCTTGTTTGTCCCCTCTGTGAAGCAGTGGCTTACCGACTGGTCTTTTTGGGTATGCAGAGGTATTTTGTTAGTTGTTCTAGCTCCATGTGAAGGGTGGGATACTCAGGGCCATGGTCACCCATTGCAAGGGAAGGGTGGGCAGGTTTTGTTACAGACCACGTGCAGGGCTGTGATCTTATAAGCTCACTGCAAAAAAAGGATTCTCCGAGTATTTTCCTGGTTCAAATTTTGATAAAATTGAAGAAGTCTCTCTTGTTTTGGTAGTGGTGGAAGCAATTTGAGGGATAACCTGAGAAATGTGGGGCAGCCTGTCCCCAGGCCTTCCTGCTACTCATGCTGTGTGATTTCAGCTGTTCTGCACTTGTGCCACGTTCTGTCCCCTGAAGAAGAGAATTTTGTAGGTTTGCCTTAACATCCAACCTTGCCTGTGTGCACTGAAAGCAGGAGATCAAAGGAATGAAAGTGCTCCCTTTGCTAGCACTTCAATCAGTGATAGGAGCAATTAAAATACGAATTAATCTAAGGAAGATGAAAATGCAGATTTTGAATAGGAGCCATTGGAGTCACCTTGAACTTGTGCTTAGTGCTGTTTGGCACTAAGGTGGTGATTAAAGACATTTACACTCTATTAAAATCCTTGCTGTTCTAATGTGAAAAACACTGTCAGCTGGGTGTCCTGCATGCCTACCATAAGGAGTAACCTTTCTATTGACTGGCTCGTCTATTAATTCAGAATAACCTAATGGCATGACCGTGAAGCAAAACAAACAACCCAATTTTACATGGCAAGGAGAGGCAGTGGGAGCCTGTTTCTTCCCAGCACAACTATGACCATAGAGAAGACAATACCAGTTGTCTTTGCCTTTGTCCTGAGCTGAGCGTTTCAGGCTCAGAATGGCTGGCTGCTGCAGTCAGTGCTGTAGGAAGGAGGAACATGAATGCAGAGGGTGGAAATGAATGTCCTGGGGTCATTGCTGGGCTTGTGAAGCTGTCTGAGAAGCTGTTCGCCCAGTGCTGCTGATGCTGCCTGTGCAATGGCAGATGATGCTCCTTGGTGGGCCTGGAAATGCTGTGGGTCAGACTCTTGAGGGGAAATGGGGTTGGATTATTCAGAGAAAAGAAAAGGGATAATAGGAAAAAAAGTTTATTTGTCCTTGACCATAGTAATATGTCTTGAAAAATGGAGCTCTTGGTCAGGTCCAACCCTTAGGAAGGACAGGAGGCTCTTCTTTCTCAGAGTGTGCTGGGGTGCTTGCAGGAGACCTTTGGACTGGGACAGGGAGAGAGCTGAGCATGAGGACGGCCCAGAGTGCAGCAGGGAGCTGGTGACCATTAAGTCAGGGACAGTGCCACGCCTCAGCAGTGGCACATACAAAGACTTTCTAGATATCCAAGTCTCTGCATGCTGTTGTCTGCGAGCTGCTGAGCACTGCAGTAAGAAGCAAGCCTTCAAGGGAAATATTTGTCCCCCAGGAGCACAGTGGTAACCTTTATCTTATCCACACAGTCCTGAGTATTGTAAAAAGAAAAGCTGTTAGTTCTGTTTCATATAAAGGAAGCCTCATTGGGGTTGTTAAAGCCCTTCCATGGTGTCTTGGTAAAATAGATCTGGGCAGATCTACCAGAGAGATCTGGCTGCCTTGTTTTCTTTCATAGCAATGTTTCTCAGCTAGTTTACAATACAATTTTTAACAAATTTTCACTATATGCAGAAAATTACATTCAATACTGATAGTTTTTGAATTGGACATGGTATTCAGAATGTAAATAGCTTATAAATACTGTCTGTGTGTACTATACAGAATTGTCAGGCACCAAGTCCCCAATCACTCTTTTTCTTTTTCTTTTTCTTTTTCTTTTTCTTTTTCTTTTTCTTTTTCTTTTTCTTTTTCTTTTTCTTTTTCTTTTTCTTTTTCTTTTTCTTTTTCTTTTTCTTTTTCTTTTTCTTTTTCTTTTTCTTTTTCTTTTTCTTTTTCTTTTTCTTTTTCTTTTTCTTTTTCTTTTTCTTTTTCTTTTTCTTTTTCTTTTTCTTTTTCTTTTTTCTTTTTTCTTTTTTCTTTTTTCTTTTTCTTGTGTTTTTGTTTGTTTGTTTTGTTTTTTTCTCCCTAGCCTGAGAATCACAGACATTAACTGATCTAAAACATGTTCTAAAACACCTTCTCTGTTAACTGTTACTCCCTTCTGGTCCAGCCAGTAAATACCATCAGTGGAAGCACTCAGGCCTGTGGGGATGGTACCTTCACTCAACTGGAGAATGCCAAAATTGATGAGTGATAATTGATAGTTGGACTGTGAAAAATAGAATATTCTGTCTGTGCTAGGTGGCCCTGTGGGCAGAGGGCTCATTACTGCTGCTGCTTGACCATCCCAGCGTAGGTGAGAATGTTTCTAGTGGCTGTGGGCTGTTGGCTTCTGGAGTGCCAAACTAAACTTCTGTCAGAAGGAAACATATTCACATGCCAGCCATGGAGGCTTGATATTTCCCACCTATCCTAATAAGAAAACTTATTTGAAACAATAATGCACTGGGAGAAGCAGCGTTGTGTCTGCCAATAAGCTACATGTAAAAATGTTAAATCGCTTTCCATCAGCTCTATTACTGATTACTGGCTCTTACAGTTAAAAATAAAGATCCAATGCAGTTCCCACTGATGTGTGAAAGCTTCTTTTTAACTACAGTTGGTGCTGAGTTAATTCCTAAATAATCCTCTACTCATCACTTGAAAGGGCTGTGCTAAGTATATTGTAATGGAACTCATAATAAACACATTTCTGTGAACCAATGCTATAGGATAAAATACATCAGATTTCTCTTTTAACCACCAAGCCAAGAGAGGGAAATGGAACTGAAACATCACTCCTCTCATTCATACATGGGAGTGAGACGCACACTCTCATTACAGGTACTTTAGAGCTATGTTTAAATAAAACACCTTCTGTTGGCTTGTCCTTGAACTCTGTCCTCTTTGTCCAATTAAGCAGAGCTCTGTGAAAGTGAAGCATAGCTCAGCGCTCGCCCTGCAAACTGTAGGGCACTGTAAAGACTCAGCTCTAATTCTACTGTCATGAGGGGTTTGAAAAGTTTAAATCAATTGTCTGTGGAAAATCAATTATGAAGTAGACCAGTTTGCCTTTGTGGCAAATGGAACAGATTCATCTGTGGAGTGCTTTCCTGTTCAGAAAGAAGTATATTTGAGGTCTACGGCTGCAAATATTGGGAGAGAAACCAAACGACTTCCTACTTGATGATAAGCAATCTCCCAGCCAGAGCTGCTTTCAGACCACTGAGCTCAATGCTTCCGCTGGTGATAGCGGTTCTTTTACTGTCATGTCCCTTGTGCTGACATTCTTTGGGCATTCTAGTAAATTCACTGATCCTTCTTGACCCTGTTATTTTCGTGAAAACATGAAATTGGTTGACAGTGCAAGTTACTGCAGAATGTACAATAGCCCAGCAACATGCCAGCTCGTAGTGATTTCATCTGAGTCCTTATTTAATAATGTAAAAACATTGTTGACCATTCACAAATTGTCACTGACCTCATGGGGTATTAGGTATTGTTAATGGGAAAAGTCTCATTAACTTTAGTAACTTCAGAGTTAGACTTTAGATCCAGGTAAGAGTTAACACATGTATGGATATGAGCACAGGAGCTGGTTATTAAAGATATTGCAATATACTGATGCTGTCAAAGGTTTCCACACAGCTTGATTCTAACTTTACCTCTCTTAAGAGAAGAGGCAACAAACACAGAGTTCAGTGCAGGAAATTGCAGTGATATAAGAGAAAATGAATAAGGAAACATTTCCAGCTACACAATTATTTTGGATATACCTTTCCAGGTATAAAGAAAACAATTTCATTACGAGAGTGATCAGACGTGAGTAGAGGACCAGAGAGGTTATGGGATCTCTACCAGTGGAGGTATTTAAAACAAACAAGGTCCTTGGCAGTCTAATCTGGTAGGGACAGCTTTGAGTAGGAGCTTGGCCCAAAGACTTCCAAAGATCCCTTCCAGCCTAAATTATTCAATGATTCTCTTTTTTGCCTGGTCCCACATCCATCCTGCAGACATACAGTGGTAAGAGAATGTATGACAAATAACTATCATTATAAGAATTTCTTGGTTGGTGGTATGCATTTAACAGTCTTCAGTGCTTGAAGATCATTCAGAACAAATAAGAATCCTCAGCAAAACAAGTTAATGTCAACAGTAAGTAATTTGGTTTTTGTATGCATCAGATGTCTCCAAGGGAGCAGTGGCAATGCAGTACTTCAAGTTATTAAATCACAGGTTTGAACTGTGTATTTTTTTTCTCTGAAAACCTAATGTTGACTAAACGTCTGGCAATAGCTGAGTGTCTTGGCATTACAAATAAAAGATGGAAATGTGAATTGCTGTGAAAGTCTAGCTTCAGTCTAAGCATCTACCAGTCACCTCATCAGTTGCACTGAACTGTGCCCAGTCTTCAAGAAGAGATGAACTGCATAAACTTAACAACAGAAAGCAAGTGATTCTGGTCTCTTCTTTTACTATCAGTAGTTTTGCTTCTTTCTTCCATTATTTCTTTTTTTTTTCCTTCTTCTGGGGATATTTTCCAGAATTGTGTGATACTTGATATGACACAAGTGAGCAATAAAGCAAAAATTGTTGCAATGTCATTTTAGTTATGGAGCACTATTAAAGTTGTCATTTATTTGCTGTCATGTAATCAACAGAGCTTGAATTAGGAGAAATTGTCAGTGGATTTCTGCTGCTGGGGATGGGGTATGGAATTTAGTATCATATGGTGATAGGGAAAAGGAAGCACTTTAGCTGGCCTCCATTGCACAGGTAACATTGTCTTGCCATAATGTTGTGCTGGGGCTGCAAGTATTCCTTTGCTGTACAAGGTGCCAAGATTGGGAACAGTCTATTTCTTGGGTTAAATCAGGCACAGACTGTGCAAGTTGAAGTGCTGGTCTAAAAGCAGCAGGATGACTCTTCAGAAATCCATATAATAAAAAATCAGTTCAGAAGGGAGGGGTGGTTATGGAACCAAAAAACCTGAATGTATTTCTTGTCTTTATTACAGCCTTAATATTGATGGAGAAAGAGAAAAGGCAGAAGAGAATGAAGCTATACTTTGGAATGGTCAAGCAGCAGCAGTAATGAGACATCTGCCTGTAGAAATGCCTAGCACAGGTAAACAAGCAGTCAGACTGAAAAACAGAATAGACAGCTTGTCATGTAAGTAACCTGGTCAGATAGCAGGATGAGTGGAATAAGTGGCGATTCATAGAGAATATTACATTTTTTACTTTCCCACATCTCCCGTTTTATTGTTGTGTAAAGTAGTATTGAGATGATTTTAAAACAATGCACTCCTCACACTAAAACTTACTTATCACAAGTGATTTGCTCCAAGGTTCTCCAGGGCAGCACCACAAGAATCCCACAGAAGCCCCTCCTCCCTTGCCACCTTTATCTGTAGAGCTGTAGAGCAAATGTTGTAATTACAAGTTGTTACAAATTAAATTGATTGCCCACTGGTCTGGTTCTAATTAGAATCAGGCAAGCTTGGTAATCTTCTAACATGTCCAGGAAGGCTGGATGAGTGTGCAAATGCACCCATGCATTTTATTGATTTGAGTTAAAAATTCAACCAATTCTTGAAATGAAACCCATAAAAACCAAAGTATGTTCTGGGATCTGAGATTCACTTTCACACATCGAGTACCAACGTTTCTAAACTTCTTGTCCCCTGGATACAGAAGAAAGACAAGAATATGTAACAGTTAATAACCAGTATCTCACTGATTTTAAAGAAACAATTATTTTAGAGTAGAGTGAGAGAGAAAGTTTTGTAATTGCATATTTCATACCAGGGATGTAACAGTCATCTCTGAGGCACAGAGGGTGAAATCCATCCGTTCTCCAGCTCAGAATACAATCTGTCCCCCTGAATTTGAAGCCCGACACAGGAATAAAAGTAATCTAGTGGCTTCAGTGGCATTTGCAATATATCTTGTATTTTCTGTCATAGTTACTGGAAAATACCAAGGCATCTCAGAAATTCTGGCATAGTATTGATTGGAAAATGCTGGAGGAGGGTTGAGTTTAAATGCAAGCAGTATGTATCAAAGGAGCTGCTGATGGTTATAGTGCATGCTGCTAGCGTGGAGGGGGCTTCCATGCAGGGCACTACCTCTAAGGAAATAAATCCCAGCCTTCTCTTTGAGATGGAGCCAAAGAATTACACATGTAGTGCAAGTGTTTCCATTAAGGCATGCTTTAAACCAGTCCCAGGCCAGGCTTGATTCTGACCTCTCTCCAGAAGATGCTGTGATGGACATCAGGCAAGGTTGGGCCTGGCTTGCATGCGGGTTTACGAAATCACCGCTATCAGAAGTGTCAAGTCATATTTTGCTTGAAGGTCCTCAGAGTCAAGCTTTCTGCTGTCATGCACCAATACTTCACTGAGACATGTAAGTACATAAATATGGATTTTGATGCCTATCTTTTAAGCACCTAAGATAAAAAATCAGGCTGCAGGTTTGATCTTCTGTGACTTGTGAAACTTCTTTTTGTGGCTGCTGTGGTCCTTGGAGGAGAAAATGTTTTCTCCATCTCTAAAACCCAATTGAGGTAGAGCCAGACCTGGCCAGTGGCACAGAGCCCATGGTCTTGCAGGATTAAACTTTATAGTGAGGAATAAGAAATAGGAAATTCAGGCTGACATGGGCATCTCAGTCACTTGGCTTTTCTGAGGTCAAACAACCCTTAACCCTCAGGGCTGAGAACAGGTAAGGAAGGTAGGAGAGAGCAGTTCTTACAGGGTGAAATTTAAGGGACAGCAATGTTCTGCTGGTGGCCCCTTGTCTTGGAGGGCCTTTTTGCAGTGTGCGGAGAGCAATCAAGGGCCCTGCTCCACAATTCTGGCCCTGTGCCTCCTCATGCCGGCACTGTGAGTCCACTCAGAGCACGAGTGCCGTTTTCTGAATACAAAGTGATGCTCCATTAGCCATTGCTACTGCTCTCTCATTCCTCAGCTTCTGGGGAATGCCTAACATGATCTCCTCTGTATCTTCACGTTCTCCACTTCTCAGTGGGGATTCACTCTGTTTCCATGTTGTATCTGTTTGGAAGAAATGTTTTCTTCTTGACCACTTTCTTTTGCCTTCTTGTAAATGCACTTCCCAGTCTGCCATATTGCACCTGCTGGGCTGGCTTTCTTCTTCCCTTTTAATACTGGAAGAGTGTCTTACCCTCATTAGTCTCCTGGTTGGTAAAATAAGAGCCACAGTGTAGGGATGTTTATATAGAGTTGAAATATTATCCAAGATGGAATAACAAATGTTTCTATGGGATGAGACCATGGTAAGGGGCCTGAGAGACCTGCACTAATTGCATTATAAGCAACTCAAGCCTAATACTCTCCTGCTGTTAATTCTTCATTTTCCTGAGCTCCACAGTCACGGTAGTAATGCAGTTTGGGGAGGTTGAGGCTATATTGGCTTAAAAATAGTCGATGCTTTAATAAATGGATCTGTACAGCCAGTGTCGAAGTGCAACAAAGAAGAGACAGGCAGACGGTCATGTTGGGACACAGGGCTGCCGCTTGGGCTGGGAGGCAGCTCTGTTTCACCTGCAAGCCAAAGTCTCTGTCGCTCAGGTATCTCCTCTTGCCTAATTAAATTGTGTGGTTAGGTGGAGAGAGATGCAAAGTGCAGAAACAGTGTACAGTGCTTACATAACCTAAGTGATTTCTGCAGCAATCATCGTAGGAGTTAGCTAATGGCAGGGTATGGGGCCTCCCGCTGAGGTTCCATTACCTTGTAATTTTCAGCTTGTTCACTGTTGCAAGAAAGCCCCTCTGTCTTGTAATTTCTCCAGCATTCATGTCTCATCTTCTCCAGGCTTGAAGTACATAAGATGCTTTCTGCTGGGGGATTTATTGAGATAAGTTATTGAAGTCAAGCAGTGAGGCAAGCATCCAATATTATGCTATTCATCTCTGAATTTATGTTCCCACTTTCTTTTGAAGGTCTAATGTAATCACAAACAATTTGTTTTGTATATGTTTAAAAATTCATAATTTTCTTGTACAATGGAAGAAACAGCACTTGTAGCTCATTAGTGGCAGGATTCACAAAACATCTGGCTTTTCCTTTTGATGTAATTTCTGTGTGACTAAAATTCTGCCTTCATTTTGAGCAGTTCAAATGAGGAGGTACAATCACTCTGCCAGAAATCCATTAAATGTGCCCATGAGTCAGCCTGTGTAATCTTCTGAGTGCATTTGAGAGAATTATAATCTTGTTTTTCCTCTGGCGTATTCTGATCAGCTTCCCAGAGTCTGGGAAAGGCCCCTTCTGCTGACCCTCTCATAGGGAAGCATCTTTGCTCCTGTTTGTTTCTCTGTTAAACCCATCGGAGCTCTGTGTGCTTGGTGCTGTACAAGTGCCTCTGACCTTGATGCTTCTGGAATAAACTGGGCCCTGAGCGGTCTGACTAGTCTCATTTGTGACATTGGTGGTCAAGCTGGGAATTAACTGAGCCTTCTTCTTCCTATTCCTTAACCACAAGCCAACCACTTGTTTTTGAGGAGCTGACGTTTGACTGCAAGCTGAGTGCTCGGAAAGAATAAAAAGACCCCAGGAGCCACAGCAGATGAAGTGTCAAGTGCTGATCACAAGCAACACAACTGGTGTAAAGCGTGGGCAAGGTCTTTAGGGCTCACTCCAAAGCACATTGGAGTCAGAAAGAGACTCTTCTAAATGTCAGGTCAGGAACTTACTACTGCTGTGTCAGGTGTTAGAACTGTTGCTGCTGTATGCTGCAACATAATAGTAATTTTCTTCCAGGGCAACAAGTAACACTGTCCAGATTGATAGGGAGGAAAATGTGACCAGACGGCAAAATTGCCAAATTCACAAAAACGGTGACACATCCTGGGTCTGCAAAATCATACATTAAGCAGTAGCATTTTCCTATGCACAGGTTTAACAATATTCTTGAGCTACTCGGTTGCTCCTGAGAAGAAAGGTGAGAAAGCAGCCATAAGCTCAGTGAAGCCACAAAACTTCAGAGGAGGGTTATCTGCCTGAGTGACTCAGCAGCAGCTGATAGCCCCTGATTCCACCTCCTGCCATGTCAGGCAGCCTGTGCAGGTCTGTGCATTTATCCGGCTTAATCCACTTCCAGCCTAGTGGAAACTTCAGAAATTCAATGCAGATCTGCACCTGCCTGGGATGGCTCTTACAAGGCTTGAGCTACAACTGAGCTCTTTCTGTAAAGGTTTCTGTTTCGAAATGGATGTGCAAAACATTTAGAGGGCTGTTGTGACACTGGGAGATGCTCACACTTTCCCAGAGATTAGCTTCATCCTGGATCCGTATTGCTCTGATTTGCTTTACAGTTCGTGTGTCTTTGGATGTGTAAATGTGCCACTGCTGAGGGACAACCACATACTGGTAGTGGTGGATCATCTCTGCCTCCAGTCTATACCTCTTTCTCTCATTATTTTTTGCCTCTCTCTATATATGTGTGTGTATATATATATACATATAGCACATATATAGTCTGGCAGGTTGCAGTTTACATTCCTGAGGGAAAACATAATTTTCAAGGTGCATCCACTGGTTACAGTCTCCTGAAAACAGGTTTCACCAGCATGGCCCATCACTTGCATGGTCTCCAGCTGCTTGTTCTCCCTCATGGTGATCATGTCAGACAGAAAAAATTACTTTCCCACAGGGCCCTGTCTTTTCTGGAGGGCAGAAGGGATTTACAGGCAGTAAAAAGTCAAGCTGAAATCAAGCTGAGCCCAAGCTGCTGATAGGGGCTGGCACAGGAGTCAAGTGCTAGGCCCCCAGAGCCATTCAGGTCAAGTACAGTGTGGACACAGTTAATGAGATTTGGGTTTCTGGCTCCTATGGTCACTTTTTAATGTCTCTTTTGAAATATTCCAGCTAGTCAAGGGGCATGTCTCATCCTATGTTTGGGCTGGCTGCCTGTCTGCGCTCTGCATTACTTTTGAGTTATGACTAAGGGGTTGTGATAGAAGTGAGTGCTGTGGCAGAGCCAAGGCCTTTTCTTCCAACTGCTCACATCTTCCTCTGCTAAGCCATTTGTCAGCCTTGGGAGAAGGTCGATTTGGATGGCCACGCAGCAAGGCTGGTAAAAGCCACAGAGCTTGGTTGACTTCAGTCCAGCCGTGGTTGTGGACACCACTGAGGATGGGTCTTATCCCCCAGCCAGTGCCCAGCATTCGGGAGGTTACTTTTTGGTGTATTTAGATGTGGTTGAAAGGGTTCCAAGGGCAAAGCTGAGAAACAACAACTTTATCTGTGAACTTGGACAGCAGTTTGGGAGCCAAGTTTATTCTTGTGTCATTAAATGTGTCTGGAGGAAGCTACGTTATTTAAAATACGTCTGTGTGCATATCACACTCCTGTGCTCTAGTAAATCCTGGTTTTTCTTTCCTTGCTGTTACCCACTCATGCACTCAAACAAACTTTTCCAAAAAATTTAAGTATCTGTGTAAGATAGCGTTATCCAGCAATGAGTCCAGTCAGTTAAAGCTCACAGAGGCATTTGTGAGGCCAGAATAAAATTCTCCCAATAGTGGAGCTTGCAGACACACACCAGAAACTATATGCACCATAGCTTCACCTTTATAGAGATCACAATTACAAGTGAATTCAATGGTGTAATATTAACCTGTGGTTAATACTTGTGTATAAAAATAGTCAGGAGATGTCATAATAAGTTTACCAGTGAAAGATTTGCCCAATTTTAACTTTTATTAAAAACCAGGATTATATTGCATTTATATTAACCTGCTTTAAAAAAAACAGCCCTGTGTTTTGGTCTAAAATTTTACTTTTCTTGATTTCTTTATGATGAGGCTTGTCATTCTTAACTCTTTTGTTACGTAGGACACCTTCTGAAGTGGTGGCCCACCCCTGCAATTTGCACTCTGGGAAATTTCCTAAAGTTTCAGGAATGCAAAATTTGTTCAAAACAAGACTTCCAGAACAGTAAAAATGTGTGCACTAAGTTCAATCTTGATATAAACAGACATCCCAGTTCTGCTGAGGGCAACAGAGTTGCTTCATTTATATTTACTCAGAGCTTTGTTTAATAATTTTTATTTGTAGATCAAGAGTATTATTTCAGAATGTGATAAAACATCTGATCTGAAAGTTTATCTAGTTATTTCTGGCTTACATTAGGCATATTTGGAGATTCTCTGAATGTGCTGCAGTTTTAAGAGCTGAAATCTATTATGTATATATTATGTATATATTATCTATGTATGTCTTATAATGCAAAGTAAAGTACAGCTTGGAAAATTTCTGTTTCTATGTCAAGGGCTCCTAATGTTGGTTGGACCATACTCTGAGATCACTTGGAGAATCCGTGTTTGTGACTTGACACAGAGGAAGTCATGTACACTCCTAAGTCCTTTGAATAGAATGTAGCCACTATGTCCTTCAGCCTGTTTATATTTGTCACACTAAGGTCCTAGTTAGTCTTTGCTGCAAAAACTTGCAGAGTTGGAAACCCAGACCCATTTCCCTCTAAGTCTGGATCTCATCACGAGACCTCAGCGTGCCGCTGCTTTCTTTGTCAACAGCAAAATGTGTTTTCTTGAAATGGCTGCCACAGGTACAGGCACAGGACACATGACATGAGCGTGGGCACGCAGAATCTCATGCGCATGCTCTCCTGGAAAGGAGAGTGGAGAGAGATTTCCATGCAGCAGGTAATGATGACACTGTGTTTTGTGTCACCAGGGAGAGCATACAACAGCCAGCTGTGGAATATAACAACCCTAAAAGGCAGAAATATAAGAAAACTACTAGCATGCTATATTCTCTGTCTGTGGTGTACTTCAGATACTGTTAAATATTGAAGTCTTTGTTAGCTTGCCCCACAGGATCACAGAATATTAGGAGTTGGA